>NC_073693.1:243114091-243224124 GCF_029784155.1 Uranotaenia lowii
TGCATCACCTTCCTGGAAATCGGTACGCCCGCAGCCACGGATCAGCACCGCATCCCCGGTGAAAACGATACCCTGCTCGTCGACGATGAAGCTCATGCAGCCGTTGGTGTGACCCGGAGTGGAACGCCGCCCGAACCTCGAAAACGCCCCGAAACTTGACCCGTTTCGTTGTCCTTGAGGTGTTTTGTCCGCCTTGGCTCCGCTTGCCTCGCTGATGACGCTGATCGTCCCCCGGCAGCAGCTGCTTCAGGTAACCGGTGCCGGTGATATGATCCGCGTGGCATGTGGGTGTTTTACTGAAAAAAAAAATGATCCGCGTGCATGTGGGTGTTTACTGAAAAAAAAAATCGAGTTAAAGTTAGTAAATTAAAACTACACTAAGAAACAATCGAATCTTACAGGCATAGGTAAGGGTGAATCCCAGTTCCTGGATAAGTTGGGCATCACGTTTGGCCTGTTCCAGCACGGGATCGATCAGGATGGCTTCCTTGGAGTTGAGATCCGCCAAGAGGTAGGTGTAGGTCCATGACTTCTCGTCAAAGAGCTGGAAATGAAACAGTTAGAATTATGGTTGAATTAGCAGTAATATTGTTGTTTAATTGATTAAACATCTTATCGTAGTACGTGAAGTTCTTCAACCCATTTTCAGAAGCATCAGTTTCATCAAAAAACATTTCATTCTATAGGGCTAGCGATATAGCTCAGTTGGCAAGTCGGTTGTTTCCTGAGGTGATGTCCGTGAGTTCGAGGCCAAGAATAAACATAGAACACAGCTGTACCGAATGAGTTACAACGTTGACTACAAACTACAACGTTGATATAAAGTCGCAAATGCCGTTAAGATGGTAAAACGACTATAATCAAAAAAATATAAAATAATATAAAAAAATCTCATCCTATGATGAAGTGCCTGTTCTTCTGCTCTAGCCTTTAACAACAACACACTGTAACTCATCAGGTTTAAAATATCGATTAGAATCGCATAATCCTTTACCATTATAAAATTGGACTAAACAAATTCGAAACTCTCAAGATGACTCGAGGAATTTTATTCCTTTTATCAGGTATTCCTTCAATGTTACTTTTGCTTTGATCTTGCTTTTAGACCCTAAACCCATGTACCCAAACATGATGTTGAAGTTGCTTATTAATGCACAAATCTGTTAAAAATAGAACTTTGAAGGTTATTTAGGACTACCTCGAGAAACAAAATCAGTTTTAATTCAGTGGCTCTAAAGTTGTAAGATCAAATCTACCTATTTGATAACTTTTTTCGACCGTTTTTTTCCGAATTGCATAGAAAGATCGTTCATATATCGCACCAAATTATTGTCATTCACTAAACTTAATGTAAGATGTTACATTATAATCGAAACAAAATCAGAAAAAATACCTCACGATTGTTTTGTACTTAACATACATACCAGGAGTAACTAAAAATTGATTCATACTTTCAAAGCATTCGAAAAAAATCTCAAAAAAAAACTCTACAAAGAGGACGTTATTTTAACAATATGCTTAATTTGAAAACGGAGCTCCGGGATCAAAACTCTAGAGATTGAAAACGTTCCGTGGGCTGCCAGAAGGCCTCATGCCAAATTTCAAATTATTGGATTAACTCTACACCAAAGAAGAGGTTGCCAGATTTTACAGCCGATCGAAGCTTATTTACCAGTAAGCTTTCCACTTTTGTTCAGATTGTTTCTGGACATTTTTATCCAAAATCCAGGCATTGAATTTCAAAATTTTCTGCTTAAGACCCGGGCAAACCTGCTCAAAATCCAGGTAATTTTCATAAAATTTATCAGAAAACGTGAAAGTGAAAGAGAATTTTTTTATCGATGCTCACCAGCGGCGCGGCGTTCAAATCTAATGCTACCATGTTAATTTTGATTAAACAAGCACAAAGCAATTTTGTTAGTTGTATGTATGTATGTATTTCTACCACCCAGCTAGCAAGGCACGGCCGGTAGCTGCGAGCAACTTTTGCTTTGCAACTTGTCCAAGATTCATCCACTAAACAAGTTCAAGATGACTTTGAATGGACTATTTCAAAGGAATAGAGATTTAAACCGAGTAGCTTAAATCTCTGAAAAGGAATAGGATAAAGTTGTCTCCAACGAAAGAGCAAAATAAACCTATCTAGTATTTGAATCGAGCCGTTGCAAAGCAGAGCGCTTCACTGGGCGGGAAGACGAGGCCGTCCTCAATCCACGATTCCGGGCTGGTGAGGTAGCCCAATGCTCTCCTCAAAAATCGCTTCATTCCGATGCCCGGATGGATCCCCCACTCCCCACAATAATAATAATGTACAATTTTGGCAATCATTTACCTGTTTGAATGCCGAAATAAAAATTTATATTATTCAATATTTAGGGGTTATATAAAAGAGGATCGTAATGACATTTTGGCTGGAAAATAATTAAAACTATCTTTAAAATCTTTTTTTATGTTTCTTACTTTTACGATGATCCAAGCCAATTATATCATCTCTCATTCACACCCTACCACACACTCTCACATTCACACTGAGGGTTCTTCTATCAATTATGATACATGTACAACTATATTTTTTGGTTCTTCCAGTGTTTAAATGGTCTTGATTCTTCATCGGAGGAAATTCCATCAGAGATTTCACTGTGAGAATGTTTGTAAATTTCCTCGGCTTTTCTTTTTAACTTCTCTTTATCTTAAAATAAATCATTCCAGTCTTCCTCCGCTTCTGCTCCTACCTTGTCGAAATCAGCTAACAATGAGTCCTTCCATGTGAAACTCGGTCTGCCTCTTTTCTTTTTATTAGAATTTAGATTATATGCAATACTCAGAGGATGGTTTCTCGCCCTCCTCTTAATATGTCCAGAGTAACATAATCTTCCTGCACTAACCTTTCTATTTATGGTCTTACCATCTAAAAGTCTTCTAGCATTAAATTTGAGACCGTTGGGTGTAGTACAGTTCTTGAAAATATTGAGAAGAATAAATTTTTCGTAGTCTGCCATTGATACTCTGCTTTTCTTGGCCAGAATTGCTACCTTTGTCCCACGATGGTTTGAATGATTTGCAAAAATTAATTATGAATCTTGATACTTGCAGAGCACTGCGACATCTGTCCCTATTGGTCATTTTCCGATTCAGTGTGGATATTATGCATATTCCCAAATATTTTATTTTATCACAAACTTTGAACTCTTTACCATTGAGTAAAATGTGATTAGAAGTTTGTGCACTGGGGTCAGGATGTCTAATAAGCACCTGGCTCTTGTTTCTGTTTATAATCAGGCCAACTTTGGACAGCTCAATTTCCAATTTGTCAAGAATTTCTTCAAGTTCTGTTTGGTTGTAATAATAAGTAAGTCGTCTGCAAATGCTAGTAACAGAGGTAGTTGGAGATACCTAATCCAATCAAACTTACGCTATTCACCTGTTCCTGTACCCTAGTTAAAACGTCCTGAATAACGTAATTAAAAAGTAGAGGCGACAACGGACATCCTTGTTTTATACCCATACCTCTTTTAACACTAGAAGGACCGGCAAATTGAACATACCTATTTCGCCAAATTTTGACAGAAAGTTCGATTAAAGTTGAGCAACAAAACAGACCAAAAAAAATTGGGAGTCAAGTGCTTGAAGCGCCACACAGCGGTCAATCCAAAAACTTTTTCTACAAATATTCATGACTTCCCATCGAAAATCAATAATTTCATAACGAATGCCACACTTCTGCCCACCATAAATCAACTAAGGCTCATTGTATTGAATGTAGATGGCAAATGAAACCAAAAGCAAGCGAAAATTTTTTATCTTGTTTGAGTTAAAGGGTTGTGAATTTGACCAGTCATTTTGACTGGTAACGGTCCGAGTGTCCATGGCGAAATTTTTCTCGCTTATTAGCTAGTGAAATAAAAAATACACAGTTTTGTAGAGCTTCAAAATTCATAAAAAGTCATATTTTGCGAATTTTTGAAGCGAAGTACTAGTCATTTTGACTGGTGCGGTCTTTCTAGTGTTAACGTTGCAGGAAAACTGATTCTCGCATAATATTTGAGTCATTTCACTCTTTACACAAGCCAGAACTCTATCGATTAAACGTGATGGCACTTAGAGCTTAATTAATACATTCTCTTAACACTTTAAGTCAACAGTGTCGAAAGCCTTCTTGATGTCTAATGCTAATACAAACAAATTTACTCCTTCATTCCAATTTTCCTCCATTATTCTCCTAGCAATGAAAATATGGTCGCTAGTGGATCTACTATTCGTGAAGGCTGCTTGATGAAGACCCACCTCACCTGCATAAATTCTTAACTTGCTATCTAGCCACTTTGCGTATATTTTGTAAACAACGTTGCATAGAGAAATTCTCCTGAAATCGCCGGCTTCTTTTGCTCCTGACTTTTTCGGTATAGGAATCTGAACTGTTTGATTCCAATCTGTTGGCAGTTCGTTTATTATAAAGGCTTCTTAAATAATTTCTGTGAGTAGACGAATAGTAACATCATCAGCGTATTTTAGAAACTCCATGTAGACTTTGTCCGAACCTGGTGCTTTACCGTTTGCAGAGTTCTTGATAATTGACTTAAGTTCGGAGGACTTGGCAATGGAACGAAATCGTGTTTTCTGCAGAATTCTACTTCTTGGCCCTCAAATGATTTTAAAATTTCTTCCCACGTTTTTAGACTAATCATGGCATGTTTTTTCTTTTTAGATTTTATGTATCCCTTCAAGTAGTTATATGTTTTTAATACGAACACCGGCATCAAAGTCGTTTAGGTTTTTGAAGAAAGTCATAATTTCTCCCTCTTTATGTTTTTTTAATCGCGTCGTAATACTCTTGTCTTCTGTTGGATAGCTTATACTTGTATATTTGCATGTCAGGATGTTTTCTTGTCCACCTCATAGCCTTTCTCAAACGGCTGAGAGCTTTTTTCCTTGTTGGGGTGCTTGATACCGGTTGGTAAATTTCGCCCGTCACGCTTGACCCGACTAGTTTTTTTTTTTCATCAAACGACCGGCACCTTACTCAATTGACGGAGCCTCACTACTCGCATGACGGATAAAGCACGACAACAATCAACATTTCTCCGTCATGCGACTGGCGAAGCTCCAACACATCCTCGATCGGCTGCTGACGGCAGGTAGGGGAACATGCCCTATTATGCGCCACCTAAGCGAATCGCTGATTTTCTATGTATTCCACGTACAAATTGTGTTAAAAATGGGTGCAATCGTTGAAGAAAATTGTTTTCTACAAATGCCTATGATTTATTATTTCTCAAATTGCTATAGTTGCTTCAAAATCTTGATTTTTAAAAACCTTATTCAAAGCCACAGAACAAAACTGTGTTGCAAATACGCGCCGCCGTGTATTCAATACGCGCCTAGCAGCCGAACACACCCGAAAGCAGCCGAAGACCGAAAACACACCAATACTTACAGACACTTTGAATGAAAATAAAATCAAAATGGACTAATAAAATTTAAAAAAAAAATTACAGTAGATTTTTTGGGCTGAATTAACGCTCAAAATAATGTTTTAGACTTTTTGTTCATTTTCAATGAAAATTGGCCTTTTTGAAAAATTAATGCTATTATCAGCCTACTACGATTGGCGCGTTATAACGAGCGCATGGGCCGTGATAAAACATACCCATAAAAAGCATACCATAGTGAGTTCGATATAATTTTTTAGCATTAAATCGTAATTTAGATTCTCCTCTATCGATGTGTCAGAAAATATTGTCTTATTCGTTTTTCTCAGCTTGGTGACACCTTATTGAAAGTGTTTTAAAATTTAGATCGAAATGAAGAAAAACCTAAATTGTGAAATTATCACGACACAGGAGCATTTTAAGGAAAAATTCATACTTGCCATGACCAATCACAGCATTTAGAACAAATTGGTAATATTTTGCAGGCTTAAAATGCTTCAGATTCTTCAAAACAAGGGCGGCGCGTATTAGCCACATGGGGCGTTATATGAACTTTTCCCCTACAACTAATTGAACGACTTGCTGGCAGAGAGCAACAATAGCAATAAAAAACTGAAAACGGGCTTGCTGGCAGGAGCAACAATAATAATAAATGCGTTTCTTTTTCGTCTTCGGTCGTTGAAATGCGATTGCTTGACTAGGTTATTATTTTAGCTTCAAATGACTGGGGAATGAATGACTGGCAAACGAATTGACTGGTCGTTAAGGAACAGTCAAATGAGTTTGAAGGACCATTTTACCGTTGACCGTTGAATTATGCCAACCCTGCTTGATACCTTTGATGTTTTAAGAGTACTGTTTGCAGTATTTTTAATTGCCTTCGCCAGTGTATGATACTTTTCGTTTATGTTATTGGTATTTAAATCAATATTTATTAAATTATCATGAAGTTTATCATGATATTTTTCTTGAACTTTAGGTATTTGAGGCAATTCGAGGTTAGGTTTTAAAGCTTTCGAGTCATTAGACGACTTTCCAAATCCCTTCTTGAAAACTATTCCAGTTATCAGCAGTTTATGGTCAGTTTTAGTAGGAGTCCAGAAACCTTTAATGTATCTTACATAATAATCTGTACAAATTGGTTTTAAAATATGATCTATTTGACTTTGGCACTCCTGTCCCCTCCATGTATAGGGCTAGGTGGGGTAATTATGAACAAAATTTCTTCATTTGGCACACTCACAGTCACCATATGCTTATTTCTTATCATAAATTCTGAAAACCTGCCAATATTGAATGTTTCCGTGCTCTTCATCATTCTGTAGAGCAACTTTTTTTTCTTGGTCGCAACCCACGTCTTTGGGACGTCTGTTCATAATTACCCCGTCTGTTCATATTTACCCCCCTGTCTAGGGGGTAATTATGAACACGGATTACGGACTTGGTATAAAATTTTTGAAAAGTAACTGTATTTATACGTTACATTTACCCATAGTAAGCAGTGTACGGTGATTTTTTTTATTTAAAAAATTATGTTCATAATTACCCCAAAACCTGTTCATAATTACCCCGAACGCTGTTCATATTTACCCCAAGACTTGTCCAATATGATTTATATGGTGTCAGAAAATCTCAATTCAACACCAAATAATCAAAATAATTAACAGTCATAAGAAAATAGGTTGTTTTATAAAAACTCAATTCAATTCATGTAAAAAACTTATAAAATAAACAAATGTAATCAGAATTTAGAGGTAAAACAACGCAAAAATAGCTTCTAAGTGTTCTTTTGTATTGATTTTTTCTATCTTTTGTTTCGGTAGTTAAATTTTTTGTTGCATCTTTTACGTTTTGGTTGGTTTCTTTTTCTTTCGTATCTTTATGCCGTTGCAGATCATTTTTATTTGATAGGACCTCTCCATACGAGTGAAATTTTAGGCGAGTTAGGCTACTCGATAGTTTTTACATCCGTTTTAAAAGTTCTGCGCAGCAAACATCAAGTTTTCACCTAAATGTTGTAGGTTAGGCTTTTCACGTACGTGCGAGATATCATGAAATTGAAGCCTATACAAATAGGTACAGAAAATTATATTTTTTTTGAAAGATAGTTGTTTCACAAAAACACTCATTAAAATTTTCTTGGATCAGTGAACAGTCATATTTAGCAAGGCATGTCAATTCCATATGATCGACTGTTTTGAAAAATATTTACACTAATTAATTTTTTTATCACCTGTACGAAATTTCACATTAGTAGCTCTATTTTCTCAAAACAATATATTACTGCGAAGTTTTCATCACTAAACTGAAAGAGAAAATCTTCAACCAAAAGATTTTCATTTTGTACAAAATTTTAAAAAATGTATTCGAACAAATAAAGATTGAAAAAAGTAATTAAGTATAAAAATAAGACTGCAAGAAAATAGATTTGGGATCTTTGTTATCCGGATGTAACTCATAAACAATTATTTTTTGTTGTAATTCTAATGCTCTCAAAAGCAGCACGTTGTCCAAACATACAAGAAAATTTATCTTTTGATCTTTGTTTTGTGAACTTATTCATCTATTAAATTTATCATGGTTTTTCATATATATTACTGTTGACCAAAGAGATTAAAGGTTTATAATAATGTTAAATTTCACGCGGCAATGAATAAAAACTCGAGCAGCAAACCTTTTGTTAAAAAATGGTGAATTTTATTTTTAGTAAAATTGGAAATTTCCTCAAGTCTAATTTATAACCTTGTTATTTATCAATACAAAAAACTGGTTTTAGAAGGTCGTTAAACCTTTATTCGGTGTTAGAAAACTATTCCCGGGATACAGGTTTTTGAATTCGGTATTACCGGTAAAACTATCCGCACCACTCACTAAACTTGAGAAAACATTAGACTGATTTTTTTTTCTATCAACAAAAAGCAAGTTCTTATCACTATTTTTTTTAAACAAAAATAAGACTCGTTTAAATGCATAGCTTTTTTTGAATCCGAATTTTATTTTTGGAAGAAAAAAAAATCAATTTCTCAAAAATTCATAACTTAACACATTGCGGACTTAATTTAATTATGAAATTTATAAAATTTGATCCAGTAAGTTCCTGGGATGTTTCCTGGCTAAGTTAATGTTTCCTGGATAAGATTTCTTCACGGTCCTGTGTTAAGATCATACAGAAGGGTGGGGGGGGGGGGGGGTATTTTTGTGAGAAAGGGGAGGAGGGGGTCTGGAAATGCTTGGATAATAAATGAATGGCCCCCTAAGTTGATGAATAAAACATTTGACCATCAAAAAGCCAAAGAAATGTCAGGAAATGTAATTACCCCATAGGACGAAAACTATGGGGTAAATATGAACACTCATCTGTGAATCAGTGCGAATAAAATTTTTCAAAATTTCTTCAAAATCCAGACAAAGCATCCTAAACTGGATGTAAAACAGGTGATAACAACATTCCAGCTGGATTTCCTATGATCAGATATTCAAAACATTGAACATTGTTGAAAACGATTTCCGTTTCACGGGGTAATGGTTTTTTAAAACATCTGAAATAATATCATTAGGATTTGAAAACAGATCGGAAACAGCTTAAAGCTATCAATTGGATGTTAAACTACCACTTTTGGAACTTTTTGTGTACATTCATCCCCCACAGCAGCGCGTATGGCACTTGTTCGGAATTACCCCGTGTTCATAATTACCTCACTTGACCCTACTTTGTATCTTTTCCTATGACTGAAGAAATGTTTTTCAAGCTCGCAGTGTGTAAAAACATTTTGAATAACTCTCCATTTGTATTGCAATATTCATTTCCTAAGACTTTTCCTATGAACCGGTTATCTTCGATAGACTTATCCTTGTACCCGATCTAAGCATTAAAGTCACCTAACACTAATAACTTTCTCCTGTTGTTCTTAGTTTTTTCTAACAAATGAGATAGAAAACTATTCTGATTTTGATTAGGAGCATGTATATTTACAACATAGAACGAATCATCGCCTACCTTGAATTTCGTCCAATGAGTTCCTTGTTTGTATTCCTCCGATAGAAGTAATTGTATGTTATCGCTATTCTGATTTCTTACAAGAACAGATAATCCCCTTGATCGGTTTTGCCTATTTCCGACTACTCTCCAATGATAATTCGAAGTATTTATTCCTTGCCTTAAAGTGTTGACTTCTTGTAAGAAAGCTATGTTTATTTGATGTTGATTCCATGATGCTATTTTGAGATCCTTATTTTTAACATGTTCGATTTCATTACAAATTCTTCTCTATTTCTTGTTGTTAGTGATTTGCGGATCCATTCTTTTCATAAGATCTTTTTCTGTGTTGCCAGTGTTTAACATATAATTTTCAGTACCGGAATCTGAAGTTCTCAAAATGCTATCGTAATGGTTAAGAGAGTTTCCTCCGCAGTAAAAAATTTCTAAAATGTTCATACTATCAAAGCAATTTTGTTAGTTGACGCAAAAATCAGAATTAAAGCATACTTCATCTTAAATTGCACTATAAATTATACCACAGCGCTCCTAGTGGTCGCATCTGGAATATTTTGACAGTACTTTGTTTTGGAATGTTTCCTCTATCAGAACCAAGGATCGGAAACTGCATTTGAAGGTGTTGAGAGCCGACCGGTGCACCGTCAGAAAGATTCGTCTGCGCGAAGGTATACGATCCAAGTACAGCCAGTAACCCAATGATTAAAGGAAAAAATGGTTTTTAAAGGAGAAAAAAATATGTTTAAATTTTGTTATTTGACTGAATCATAGCATTTTTTTTTGTGCTGATGGACTTTTTAAAGCTTTTTAAGATTTTAATTTACTGACATTATCTGTTAATGAACATGAACAATCGAATGAAAAGCAAATTTTCAAAAATGGAATCGATTGTAAAAAAAATCTGTTCATGCTTCGACGGTGGTCTGAATATTTTCCAAAAACGTTCATGTAAACGTCACACAAAACCTTCAAATGATGATTTTTGCGCCGAGAAGGGTAACAGTTATAAAAGTTAATTTTGCTTCTATGATTTGAATATGAATCTTAATTTCATTTCAGATGAACAGGGGCAAGTGCAACCGGATGTTACCATAGTTAACATTTATTTATCTAAGAAAAATATGTAAATTTTCGTTTGTTGTTTTACTAAATCAGTTAACTAACTTAACAAACTCTTGTTAAAAGTAAAATATGCAAAAATGTTAACATTTGTCCTGTTTATTTAGGCAAGTGACAACATGCATTTTCTTAACTTATTCATTCATATATCTGTAATTTTTCTGCAATAGGTATAAGTAAATTTTTGATACTCCACTTTTAATGAATGTTGTTTTGAGCAAAAACGACCTTCATTTAAAAAAAAAAAACCTAATAAACCCCTTTCCGTGATCCGATCTGGCCCAAATTTGGCATGAGATATTGTACTAAGCCTAGGATCAATTTTAGCCTGCAGCGCATACCTTTTTCAAAAGTCGGGTTCGTTGCGAAACTCTACTGTCGAACTATCAGTTTAATATTCTTACTCATTAAAAATTCAAATAAGTTTCTATAAAATTTGCCGAAATGCCAATTCAGATTAAAACTAATAAATTCATTTAAAGAACATTCAGTACGGCACCAATTTTTGAATTTCTATGCATATTGGGTTATGCAGATGCTGCCTTTGCCTTTTCACTAGGGTGTCCATTCCTGGGAATTCCATGTTCGGAATTCCCGGGAAAATGGACACTCTTCTTTTCACTCCTCTTCTTTCTAAAATGCAATTTTGTAATCTAAGGAAAGATAAAAGGTATGATCAGTACATCTAGTACTTCCAACAAGCGTGACTCAATGATAGCTCATGATAGCTTATTCAACTCTCATTAGAAGAACAAAGATTGCGGCTGCTCGACAGAACAAGATAATAAAGTACATAATAAGAATTCAAAGACCACACAATTAAAGTTCATGAAATTTGTAGTATTTCGACAGTTTTATAGAAAAGTTGCTTGAAGCTTCCTTGAAAAAGCTAAGTAAACTTCTACGATTTAGTTCTTTAAAACTTTTGATTTTTTTCCAATTCCCTTTCTGGCTAATTTGCCTAGAATATGCATAAACTATGCAACTTTTAAATGTCTGAGAAAAATTTTCATCAGATTATCAGATTCATCAGATTTAGTTGAAAGCATAATTTCAATAAATTCGTGACCGTGAAACTAAAAGCTCTGGCATACATCTTATAGAATTCTTATTTCTTTCTCTCAATCCGATGAATTGGACTCGCATTTCTTCAATTTGATTATTTGTACCTTATTAGGAGACTTTCAGATTGATTAGATTAAAGGCTAGAGGAATCTTTTCTATCTAGGTCTGTTATGAACACTAATTCATCTTTATGACAAAAGAAGACATTTACAAAAGCCATTTTCTACGTTCTTTGTCTATTAGAGACTAAACTTAACAAAGATCATTAATGCGCGTAAACTAAAAAAGATTTCACCGTGTACCCGCACCGCATCATTGTTGGTATCATCGTTACACTTGAAATATTCAGACATAAAGAAAGAAAAACGTAGTGACAAAGTTTACAAAAAATCACACCAATACATACAAATACACTGACATCGTCTGAACTCGTCGAGCTGATTCGATAGGTACCTATAAAGGTATATCTAAGACCCATAATTAAGGATCTCACAAATCGACCGATAACTATACCTTTCTGAAAGAAAGACAAAAAACAAACAGACTCGCTCAACGCAACTTAAGAAGACAGGGGACACACGTGTCGATACAAAAACGTAGTAAAAAAAGAAACATTAAAACGAGCATTAAAAAAACCTGCTCGCCGCACAACAAATCCCAAAAAATTCAAACCATCACCATGACTCAGCAGTTTTTGCCTAGAGAGCATGCATCACGTTTAGCTGCTGCTCCTCAGACCCCCACTAGGTGACCACTAAAAAATGTAGATACCTACCTACAAAAGTAGGCTGGTTGAATGACATCGAGTCCTGAATGATGACAAACATGTGGAACAACAAAGTCGATGGAAGGAATATTGATTTCTATGTAAAGTAATCGGTTCTTTCATTCAACAAAATCCTCGTCTAGACTACAAAACTATGAAATTATTTAAATATGTTCATATCTTGAAACTCTATGGATTTATTGTTGATAAAATGTAGCTAGAACACACTAATCGTCGAGCAATAACTCTATGCCAAGGTAGTAATTCAACGCTTGACCTTATCGATAAGCTCGAGAGGCTCGCACTAAAACAGCGATGTTTTTATTATCACCTGTTGCATTTCCCATGAATCTATTAGCATTAGCATTTGCCTTCACAAAGCTTCCCATCGAGTTGTGGAACACTTGCGTAATACAAAAAGGGTTCAAGGCTCCCTACTTATTATCTACTTTATGTCAAAGACTCACCTGACGGAAGAAGAAATCCGCCGAGAAGGGTTTCCGATCGCCGAGCATTTTCACGTTCCGCAAGTTCACCAAACTGTGGCCTATCCGGGTAGGGTTGCTGGATTTTATCTGCCGCCGCACTGTTGTGGCGATGCTTCTCGATGGCAACCGGAGAACTACTGCTGATGTTGCTGCCGGGAGAGAACTTTGGCTTGTGGAGGCGACTACATTCGAACAGCTGCTGACGACTCCTCGGGCTATCACACGAACAAGCAAACCCATGGCGAGCGAGTGACGAGGATTCATCGAAACACACCTGCGGGAGCAGCCCAGAGTGGTCCACCGAAATCGGACGACGATGGCAAAGGTAAATAAAATTTTAGGTTGTTTTTTTTCTACCTTTTTAGCATTGTCAATATTGACTTCTCTTTGGTACGGTTTAAGTTACCCCGCGATAATGATATCTTTATTTGTAGATTCGGAGCGCACACGCGATTCCCAATTGGGCCCAGATTAATCGATAAACGGAAGGCAGATAAGATAAATGCACAACAATGACAACAACAACAAAAAAAGAACTTGCCACCGCTTTTCGATAGGATGCAGCAACCCCGAAATGAATAGTAATTAAGCAAAGCTTAAGCGCGATACCTTCTGTACTGACTGACAGCGACGTCCCACAACGACAACAAACAACACAAGCGGCTTAGCTCTGATGCGTTTCAGTCCAAATTTCGACACATACTGATGTTACCAACCCCGATCGTAGACCGTTCAAGCAGAAAATAGATGCAAGAGATCTGAATCACCAATCACCCCATACGCTACGGCGGATAGCTCCAAAGTATTCGAATGGATTTATTGCATTCTGCGGTGTCGCATTCAGCTGCTAAATATCGTATGAGCAATTATTATCAGCTCGTTACCCTTATTGAAGTTTGTTATCACTTGGACAAAGTGAGAGGGCACGGCAAATTCAAACAATTAGGCTCATTGTAATTGAGTATCAGCTTTCAGCTGATCTGTTTTAGATTCTTGTAAGCCCTTCGAGACTAACATTCAAAAAGGGTGTTTTAGGCCTTCTCTAACAGAAGCCGTTTCGGTAATGTTGAACAAGCAGAATTCTGCGAATAGAGAATATAAAACTTTTCATCCCCAACACATGTTTGATACGATCTAAACTTGTTTTAAACCGTTTTGAAATGTCGATCGCCCCCAGATACAATGTAAGGTTTGCAAATAATATAAATATTGCCGGCCGGCTAGCGACTGTGCACGTTTGACTGCCATCGGTAATTGAATTTTTTCCTTCTTCTCTGCGTTAATCCTGAAAAAATGCCAAAAATAATGAAATATGTCTTTGAGATGCACTTCAAGTTGAAATAAAATTCAATGAGAACGAAAAACCATAACAAAGTTTGAATTAGCAGCATACATTGGTAAAAAAAACATTTATAAGACTAGCTGTATTTCCTACACACGTCCAAATATCCAAATAATATACACACTATCCGAAATCTACAAAACGTAACAATCCGTTATTCCCCATCTCTTCACAATTCTCAAAAAACACATGTTGTTGGGATGAATCGTTGCAAAAATGCTTAAAATTTTTAGCGTTCAGCTCAAAAGTTGGACTAAACATTTCGAACAACTCTTCCGATGGCAACACAACTCGCAGCACGTGGCGCAAACTGTTAGGCGCATTGATGGCTTCCCTTCGGAAGCGTTGCCCTTAGTTGAGATAGAAGCGGCAATCAGAGATATAGGTCTAATGTTGCACTGCCTATTTGGTGAGAGACTGCGACAATTTCGGTCGATTTGGTGCAGGATATCCTAGTGAACCTGACAGAGTGTGGTAACTGACGTGGCATAACTTTGATCCGTACAACCCTCAAAGTTCAATGAGAGGGCAGATTCCCTTGTGAAGATGGGTGCGATGGAACGCAACAATTTTTTGGTTCGGTGATGGGACGAAGATGAGTTGAGTCGGTGGCTACACTCGATTATCCTAAAGGTAGGCCTTAAATGCTGGTTTAATAGATTGAATCTGAGTCGAGATTCCTTGAATGCGGTGCTCCATCATATAAATATTGCTAGTAGCAATTTATGCGGTAGCGGCCTAGGTTACCACGATATCAAGCATATTGTTTAGTCGTGTGAGGACCGCCTTGCAGCCAGAGCGAACTTCATAGATTCCATTCGGTCCCGAAGAAATTCACCCAACGTTCCAGTGACGTTCTAAATATAGGGGAGAGTGAGGATACTCGATCCCCTTTTCTTAATTTCGCCATATCTTTTTGGAAAAATTTAGCAACTCGCACTCTTTTACATTTTCTGACAGCGTGTAACTTCAAGTTTCTATGCTCCAAAAATTATAACAATACTTGAACCCGTAGATAAACTAAAAGCATTTTCGTGGGAATAAAAAAAATTGCGATATTTTTTAAGTTAAGGGAGACTTGATCCTCTTTTGAAGAAGACTTGATTCTTTATTCAGGAACCCCTAATCCTTGGAAAAATCAAACTAAACCCTAAGATAGAATGTCAATTGACTATTTTGGTCATGTTTGTTCTCATTTCACAATTTATAACTGACAGAAAGAGAAAATTCTATAGCTTTGTCTCAACGCTAATGATATTGCATACTTAAAGGCGCTATTTTCTATTATCAAGTGAAAAATAATTATATGAGCCCTTTTCTCCAGACAATTATTGGATAAACATTATTCATTGGATAAATATTAGTAATCTTGTAATCAGCGATGATCACGATCAATTCAGAAGAAAAATATACCGTTTTTAACTCTAGGGATCAATTGAACCCATAATCAATATTTTAGAAAACTTTTTCTGAAAAAAGTTGAGAGTTTTCCATTGCTTTGAAAATATGGTATTATGAAGTTCATATTACGCTCGAACGATTAATATATTGGAACAAATATTTTGGTTATAATTTTCTCATGTAAGGAACATTTAAAAGTGATGAAAAAAGATCTTGAAGTCACATTTCGTGAAATTTTTCAAACAAAGTTCAATTACTCAAACAATTATGCGCGATATCCAAACTCTTTGAACTGGTCGTTATGGATCCTGTTTTCTCGTTTTGCAAGCCTCACATTTCCAACGACCAGCATGGATTCATGCCTAAACGATCCACAACTACCAACTTCACATCTTTCGTTCAAGACTGCTTTGCCAGGAAGACCCAAACTGATGCCATTTACACTGATCTCTCAGCTGCGTTCGACAAGGTGAACCATGATATTGCAATCGCGAAGCTCGGACGGTTAGGATTCTGTGGATCTCTACTGGATTGGTTCCGGAGTTATCTAGAGGGACGGAAATTATCCGTTCGAACTGATGAATCCTTTTCCAGGCAATTCCCTGCCCTCTCAGGAGTACCCCAAGGAAGCCATTTAGGACCGATAATTTTCGTAATCTATTTCAATGACGCACTCTCGCTCCTTGAAGGCACAAAACTTGCTTATGCTGATGACTGAAACTTTTTCACGCCATAAACAACCAAGACGATATCGACTTTTTACAGCAGCAATTTTCCATATTTGCTCACTGGTGCGACATTAACTGTCTGCCGTTGAACCGCAGCAAATGCTCGGTTATATCATTTTCCCGTAAGCGGCACACTCTTCGTGCGGAGTACATCCTTGGAAGCGAAACCATCACTCGAGTAGAACACATCAACGATCTAGGAGTTATCCTCGATCAACGGCTGGCGTTCAAGACTCACACGAACTATGTTGTTGACAAAGCTTCTAGAAACCTTGGATTCCTGTTTCGCATGGCCAAAGACTTCAAAGACGTGTACTGCCTTAAAAGTCTTAATTGCTGCATAGTTCGTTCCATCCTCGAGTACGCATCAGCTGTCTGATGCCCCTTCTATCAGAACGGAGCTGAACGAATCGAGGCTATCCAGCGGCGCTTCCACGATCCGCTTCGTCTGCCAAGCTACGAAAATCGTTGCCGCCTCATAGACTTGGACACGCTTCAAGTTCGTAGGAACGCTACTCGAGCTCTGGTTGTGGCTGACCTGCTGACATCGAGAATAGACTCCCACGCTGCTGGAGGCTGTCCCTCTCAGTGTACGACCACGAGGATTAAAAAACCAGCATTTGCAGCTCTTCGTTCCCATTCGTCTGAACAACTATGGGGCCAACAGCGCTTTTGTCGGAATCTTAAAAACTTTTAATCGTTTTTCTGCGCATTTCGACTTTGACGTTTCGAGAAATGTGTTCCGAAGGAAAATATCAGACGTGTCCAGAACTGTGTCGAGTGGATTTCAATTCTGATAAGTTATTTAGGATTAACTTATCATTTGGATCAACATGTGATCCGTTGATTTTTTTATACAAATACAAATAAACAATTATTTGGTTAAAAAATTTTTAGCTTTAGTTTTGCTCCATTTAGCACATTTTTCTAGAACATTTGATTTTTGTAGGACATTCCAGTTTCGAGATATAGCTAAGGAATCAAGAATCCTCACTCTCCCCTACCTATTCCTAAAAGCTATTGATCTTAGTCTGTATTTTTTTTATTATTTTCATATTGCTCTTTCTTTTTCCTGTTCTCTTCAGAAACTAATGATCTAGACTTAAGCTAACATACAAAACGAGTTTTGCTCCTTACAGCCTCAAAGTATGAGCCGTTTCAAATGAAGAAATGTAAAACAACATCCCTCGAAGTGTCATGTAAAGTGATCCTAAACAGGATCCAGGAGAAGATCAAATTTCTGGGCAAAATACCTCCGAAATAGCTATCTTTCAAATAAGATGAGAAGATTTGCAATATGTCCTAAGACGGCTGAGATATGAACGATCAAAATTTTCTTTTTTTTTTAGCGGGTGATCCCAAACAGAAAATCAAATTGACCACATCTGCATCAGTCGAAAATGGAGAAGGAGCCTTCTTGATGTCCGCAACAAACGAAGCGCAGACATTGCATCTTACCATCACCTCGTCCTTGGCGAGGTACGACTGAGAGTTGCGCGTGTCCAACGGCGCGCGGAGAAAGTCGGGTGTCGATACGACGTCCGCCGGTTGGAAAATCCAGAGGTGAAAAGTGCATAAGTTGAACAGCTAGAATCCCGAGCCTCGGAGCTGCCGACAGACGGAACAGTCGAAGAACAGTGGTGTGGAATCAAGAATGCCTTTATCACGACGAGCCATGGTACTCTCGCTAAAGTTTGTGGAAGACGAAGTGAATGGATGTCGGATGAAACCTGGAGGATGATCGATGATCGGAGAAAGGCGAAAGTCGAAATTGACCAGGCATGTACCGGGTCAGCCAAAGCAGCCGCCCGCTTACGATATGCGGAGCTGTAAAAGGCAGTTAAACGAGCTTGTAGACGAGACAAGAGAGCCTGGAGGGAGTCCCTAGCCGAAGAGGGAGAAAGAGCCGCCGCCATTGGAGATATCCGATTATTATATGATATTTCTCGCCGCCTTAGTGGTGCAAGGACTAATGCAAGAATGCCGCTGAAAGACCGCAGTTGCTGACAGATCGAACAGATCAGCTCAAGCATTGGACTGAGCATTTTGAACAACTTTTCCGAGTTACAAATAGCAATGGCCAACAGAACCCGCAGCTCGACGCGCCCACAGTAAGTCGCATTAATGGCGTCAACTCGGAAGCGCCCTCGCTGGCTGAAATAGAAGCGGCAATCAAGGACATGAAATCCAACAAAGCGCCTGGAATCGATTGCATTCCTGCTGAAATGCTCAAAGCCGACCCTGCCTTGTCAGCACAAATGTTGCACCGTCTTTTCGCTGACATTTGGGATACTGCAACATTCCCGGCCGACTGGATGCAGGGTATCCTCGCAAAGGTCCCCAAGAAAGGAGACCTGACAGAGTGCGGTAACTGGCGTGGCATAACTTTGATCTGTACAACCCTCAAAGTACTTTGCAAAGTGATCCTGAACAGGATCCAGGAGAAAATCGACGCTACACTCCGACGGCAACAAGCTGGATTCCGATCCGGAAGATCATGTGTGGACCACATCACAACGCTACGAATAATACTGGAACAAATCAACGAATTCCAGGACTCTCTTCTGCTGGTGTTCGTTGAAATCGAAAAAGCATTTGACCGACTGAACCACGAGAACATCTGGGCTGCTCTTAGACGACGAGGGGTCCCAGAGAAACTAGTCCATCTCATCGAAGCACAGTACGAGGCATTTTCGTGCAAGGTCTTGCACGACGGTGTCTTGTCCGAACCAATCCCGGTAACTGCTGGAGTGAGACAAGGATGTATTCTATCACCGCTACTTTTTCTAATCGTAATGGATGAGATTCTGATTGGATCGATTGACTGTGCACCGAACCGAGGATTGCCGTGGAATCCTTCAACAATGGAGCAACTGAACGACCTTGACCTGGCTGACGATATTGTTTTGCTCGCCCAAACACAACCAGATATGCAGAGCAAACTCGACGACCTCACCGAACGTTCCAAGGCAGCAAGTCTCAAAGTCAATGTCGGAAAGACCAAGTCGATGGAGATCAACACAGGAAATCCCTCCAGTTTCATGGTAGCTGGGCAACAAGTTGAGAAAGTGGAGTGCTTCCAGTATCTTGGTAGCCAGATTACGCCTGATGGTGGTACCAGAAAAGACATCGAAACACGGATCAGAAAGGCCCGATTTGCGTTTGCGAGTCTCCGAAACATCTGGCGGTCACGCCAGATCTCTCTACGAACAAAAATCCGAATCTTCAACTCAAACGTCAAATCCGTATTGCTGTACGGGTGCGAAACTTGGTGCACATATGCGGTAACGACGCGAAAACTGCAAGTATTTGTAAACCGCTGCCTGCGGAATATCATCCGCGCTTGGTGGCCTGGCAACTGGATCTCGAATGAGGAACTACATCGCCGGTGTCATCAAAAGGCGCTAGAAATCGAGATTCGGGAACGTAAGTGGAGATGGATTGGGCACACGCTGCGAAGAGATGAAAACGAGATTTGCAGAGAGGCGCTAGATTGGAACCCAGAAGGTCATCGAAGAAGAGGCAGACCCAGAAATTCGTGGCGGCGAAGCCTAGCCGCTGAAATCCGAACTGTCGACGAGAATCTTGACTGGGACCAGGTGAAGACGCTGGCTCCGGATCGTCAACAGTGGAGGTCTTTTACCACGGCCCTATGCACCGGAGGATCGGCGCGGGATCATTAAGTAAGTAAGTAAGACATAAAGACATGATATATAGACATAAATCTTATTTGAAGAATTTGCTCTAG
This sequence comes from Uranotaenia lowii, assembly GCF_029784155.1. Classification (NCBI taxonomy): domain Eukaryota; kingdom Metazoa; phylum Arthropoda; class Insecta; order Diptera; family Culicidae; genus Uranotaenia; species Uranotaenia lowii. The sequence continues at coordinate 243,134,172 of NC_073693.1, forward strand.
TAGCCTTTCAAAATTTACGATCACCAATGAGTTCATGACCTCACACCTGATGAGGAACCGGAGTGATAATAAATTAAATCGATCTTTTAGTGGGAGTATGCCTGCTAAAACTTCAAGACTCATGTTATGCGTTGAGGGCATACAGCCCAACGCTATGCGGAGACAACGATATTGAATACGCTCGAGTTTGATGAGGTGAGTTTTAGCAGCTGACTGGAAACAGAAGCTACCATACTCCATCACTGAGAGAATAGTTGTTCGATACAATTTTAAAAGATCTTCTGGATGGGCTCCCCACCAGGTGCCAGTGATTGATCGGAGAAAATTGATTCTTTGTTGGCATTTTCCTTTCAGATACTCAATATGGGCTCTCCAGGTACACTTGGAATCAAACCAAACCCCAAGATACTTAAAACACCTCGATTGAGTGATCGTTCTGCCTAGGAGTTGAAGCTTAGGTTGAGCAGGTCTATGTTTCTTAGAGAAAACAACCATCTCCGTTTTCTGAGGGGAAAACTCAATCCCAAGCCCCAAAGCCCAGGAAGACAATCTGTCTAAAGTATCTTGTAAAGGTCTGTGCAGATGAGACTCGGAAGATCCTGTGACAGACACCACGCCGTCATCTGCAAGTTGTCTTAGAGTGCAGCCTTCAGAAAGACAACTGTCGATATCACTTACGTAAAAGTTGTACAAAAGTGGACTTAAACATGAACCCTGCGGGAGGCCCATGTAAGAGGTTCTTCTAATTGCAATATCTCCGTGAGCAAAGTTCAGATGTTTCTCACAAAGCAAGCTGTATAAGATGTTGTTCAAGAGAGGAGGCAGACCCCGGGAGTGCAACTTGTCTGACAACACCTCTATTGAAACTGCATCAAAAGCTCCCTTTATGTCCAGAAACACTGAAGCCATTTGCTCACGTTTTGCGTACGCCATTTGTATCTCTGAAGACAGCAAAGCAAGACAATCGTTTGTCCCTCTGCCCCTTCGAAACTCAAATTGAGAATCTGAAAGGAGACCATTTGTTTCAAGCCATTTATCCAAACGAAACAAAATCATTTTCTCCATCAATTTGCGTATACAAGACAACATCGCTATTGGACGGTACGAATTCGCATTGGACGCTGGTTTTCCGGGCTTTTGGATAGCGATAACTCTCACTTGTCTCCTCTCTTGGGGAACAATGTTATGCTCCAAGAATTGATTAAATAAATTTAACAAGCGAAATTTGGCAGCGTCCGGAAGGTTTTTCAACAAGTTAAATTTGATTTTATCAATACCCGGAGCTGAATTGTTGCAAGAGAGGAGGGCAAGTGAGAATTCGACCATCGAAAAGCTGGAATCCATACCACACCTATCTGGAGGCACATCCCGTATTATTTTTTGTACAGGCGTAGAGTCTGGACATACTTTCCGTGCGAAGTTAAATATCCATCTATGTGAATATTCCTCACTTTCACTCGTAGATGATCGATTACGCAAGCTGCGTGCCACTCTCCACAAGGTACTCAAGTATGTTTCTCGTGATAAGCCACCCACAAAATTCCTCCAGTACGCCTTTTTCTTCCCCTTGACCAATTTTTTAAACTGATTTTCAAGGGAAACATATACTTCAAAAAGGGCGAGAGATCCATATTTCCGAAAATCTTTGAATGCTTGTGATTTGTCCTTATAAAGCTTGGAACACTGCTGGTCCCACCATGGGTTTGGAGGCCTTCGAGGAACTGATGAATCTGGGATGGGTTTTGTTTGAGCACGAAGTGCACTTTCATGTATTAATCGTGAAAAAAAGTGGTACTCCTCGGTAGGAGGTAAAACATTCGTAGAACCGATAGCTGATGTTATTTCGTCCGTGTACTTTTTTCCAGTCGATGTGTCTTGTAAGGTCATATGTCATATTTATTGTGTTTGAAGAGCTGACCCCATTGGTGATTGTAATTTTGATAGGCAAATAATCACTACCATTGGGATCAGGGATTACCTTCCACTGGCAATCCAATGATAGTGAATTTGAGCAGAGTGAGAGGTCAATTGCACTGTGTCTTGCAGGTGGTTTAGGTACTCGTGTTTTTTCTCCCGTGTTCAAAACTGTTAAATTGAAACTATCACAAATGTCATAGATAAGAGTAGAACGACTATCGTCAATTTGTTCTCCCCCAGACAGTTCCATGCGAATTGAAATCGCCCAGGATTAACCTTGGCTCAGGGAGCACTGAGCACAGGTCCTCTAGGTGATTTCGATCCACTGCAACTCTCTGAGGCCAGTACAAACTGACAACACATAAGTCCTTACCTCTTATAGTTGTATGACACGCAACAGCTTCAATTCCGCCTGATAATGGAAGGTGGATTCTGTAAAAGGAGTGGCGCTTATTGATCCCCAAAAGCACCCCTCCATAAGAATCGTAACGATCCAGACGGATAACATTAAAATCGTGGAATGAAATGTTCGATTGAGAAGAAAGCCAAGTTTCGGACAACGCAAAAATGTCACAATTTATTTCATGAAGAAGATGTTTGAACGGATCCATTTTCGGAATTAGACTACGACAATTCCACTGTAGAACAGTGATATCTCCGACCTCTCGGCGTAAATTAGCCATCGAGAGAGATAAACACTGAAAGAAGGGGCCAGGTTTGCATCAATTGCTTCAAAAATGTCTTTGCCAAGGGGAGCATTGCGAAAACAATGTCTCTTATGGATTCAGATACGTTGAAAAACGATAATATTCCTTTACTATATCAGTTAGCTTGAAAATTCCCGCTTGGGACGATGGTTTCTCCCGAAGCTACGTTGGATATTGGAGACTTCGAAGACCCTGCCACTTCTGGTTTACTCTGGGGAACAAATTTCATGGGGAATCCAGGAGGGCCTGTTTTTGGCATTTCTCGAACTTGATGGTTTTTCTCTATCATTTATTGTAGAGCTAACTGAGGGTACTTTTTTTGGAACTTTGGGGGTTTTAGGGGCAGGTTTTGCCCGTTTCCGGGAGTTTCCAACGAAAATAACTGGTCTATTCCTGATCAGTGGAATCAGTGTCTTCACTGTCAACTGACAGCACTGAGAAGATGTTACTGCATTGGGGTTGGGTCGGAGGCGCCGCGCTCTTTAAAATTGCGGCATGGAACGTTTTGACCGTTCCTTCAAAGAGCGCCTTTGTTTATCCCAGCGGCTCTTGAATGGCCTCGCACAAGGAGATATCATGGGGGAGAGCTCCCGCAATAGACGCATTTCTGCTCTATTGCTGAGCACGCTCTTTCCCCATGAACCTCCTCAACAGTTGGGGCAACGCTTCTTGCTGCAACAATGGGAAGCTGTATGCCCCAATTTAATGCAATTTTTGCATTCCATTGGGCGAGGCCACAAAGAGCCGCACAGGATGCCTCAAAACTCCGTCAATCAAGACGTAGTGAGGGAGGGCGGTACACTAGTGACTTCCGTTTTCAAAATATGAACGAAGCACCGAAAATTCAAAATCTAATAAAGTGAAAATGATAGGGTAGAAAAAGAGAAAAAAAAGAAGTTACAAACTTGTTCCCTTAAATCTTAATCGATGATTTCTTTGAGTGTCAGCGATGGTCCAAATTTCCAATCTCAACAATGGCCGACCGCCACGTGGTTTTCGTCTGATCGGATAAAACTCCGTCTGCACTGCCTGTTTGCCTTGATCAGGATGCAGATCTCGACAAATTGTGGTCACCTGGATCAGTTGGTTCCCCGATAACAGCATCAATCATGAATCAAATCCGAAATTATTCGGGCTTCCAAAAGGATCCACCCGCCGTTGCGGTAGAATTTATCCGGATGTATCCGACTGGAAGGAATACTCCTTTTCCGATCGTGTGATATTGCACCCACGGTCCAAAAATAATCGCACTTGTACAACTATCTTCACAACTTTGACCACTTTTTTAACGCTATTGTTTATTCCACTAGCAAGCGATAAAAACGCGACCGCCCTTCGGCGAGTGATGCCAAACCAAATCAATCTTTAGATTTTCGATGCAACAAAAATTGAATTTACTGGAATTTTCAAAGTTGGCTACTTTGCGCGATTTTTTCACTAATAGAAATTTTCATCTGTTTTTGTGGTCTTCCGTCAGGTTGTACCCGGATTTTCAGTGCTTTCTAGCCGTTTGAAGCAATCAAAACTATATCCATTGGAAAAGGAATTTAATCTACATTCTAGTGAGGTGCAACAATTTACGCTGTGAGATTTCACAAAAATATGAAAATTATAAACGTAAAATCATTCGTAATGAAATCTAATGCGGATGAGGGTTAAAACCAATGAGATAGACCATGATAGACCGGCAACCTAGCAATCTGACATCTGGTTGTAAGAGCAAAATGTCAATCGGATTTTTTTTTTCGGCGCGTAGAAGTTTCTTGACATTCTCTTAGAAGCTGAATAGCGTTCTCTACAGCCACCTAAACGAACTTGAAAGAAGCTTGAAGAACTTAAATATTGGGCTGATTAGCATTCTCTTCAGACACAAACAAAAGCTGATTAAGCTTCTAAGGAACCTTTTTAAGGGAATTCTGGTTGCTTGGGTTAGAAAACACTCCCCTACGCTTCTCGCAAAATGCGGAGGATCACTTCACGTCTCTATATAAATCAATTAATAACGTTTGGTATTTCAGAATTTTCCAAAGTTTGATAATTCTCAGGTAGAAACTCCCGGATTGCAACATTAGTTCAGAATAAATAAATAGGAAGGATCATGGAACGAACTCACCAATTGTTGAAGTAGGAAGTGTATTTCCTCTTTAGCGGATCATTCAACGATGTCAACTGCTGTAAGTGGATGAAATCAACGGAGTTGGGCACAAACAATTAATCATGCAACAATTCATCGCCATGCTTTATCCACTAAACCAAGATAAAATTAAATTTTACAATAACAAACCCCTTAAACTTCCAAAATTTAAATTTTACAGCGAACGGAGCGAAAAAAAAACACGTGCGACAACAACAAACCATCGCCTACTTCCCGACCTTCCATGTGGTCCACCTTAGAGAAAAAAAACTCTTCACGGCTTCTCAATATGTAATAAACTGTTAGAGCACCTGTATCCATGGTCCAAACAGCCGGTTTAGACCCAAATTCCGACCCGAGCAACCGCACTGGTGATCTATTATACCAGTTTCAACCCAACTTTTTTTTAGAGCTGGTATAAGGATTGATCCAAAACTGATGAGATTTGGATCCAATTTGACGCAGTTCTAAACCGTTTGACAGTTGATGGAACACGAGTGCAGTTGCCAGTTTTTTTATTGGATCGGATCTAATTTCTTTGGTTCAATTCTTGTATAAATTAGACCCAAGAATAGACCACGAATACAGATGCCCTTAGTGTGATTTGTCATGAATTTATCCCAATTCAGGGGACAGATTGCTTAATTTCAGCTATTTGGATTATTCATTAATTAAACAAAAAATCTATTTTTTGTTTTATTTTCTTTGCAATTTTCTGGTAGATTTATTCGGATAGCTATGCTGTTTGACGAATAAACCAATCAACGGACAATTCAAAGACAGTCCATGTTGAAACCACACAACTACAACCGAAACACTTCTTTTAAACACAAAACGCCATCTTCAGTCGGATAAGGAAAACATCGAATGCACCCACGCACGTATGACGGAAAGCATAAAGTAACAACAAATCGTAAAACTGTCAAAACGCGACGAAATGAAAATTGTGATTAGGCAATTGAAATTTGCTTAAAATCTTGTGCTAACATTTTATGTGTCTTATTGTTTGAAAATTTGTGTTCAGTTCATCAATTTGTGTTAATCAACTTTGCCCTTAAGCTAGTTAAGGTAAGAAAAGGTGCGGTAATGCACCAAACTGGGATTTGGTACCAATGAATTCACTGATTGATATCTACTTTTTTTTTGTTTGGATATCAGTCATCACAGACATTGAACTTGAACCTATTGTTAAAAAGTTCACCAAAATTTAAAAAACCTCAAATAAACAATCATTTTTGTTTTAGATCCAACGAAAAAGCAAAATAAGACAAAAATGCTGCGCCTGTTTCGCAACCCCATTCTAGGACAACGATTCACCAGGAAAACATTCTCATTTCTCCGCAGTAGCGGCAAAGCGATACGTCATTAAAGACCACTACGAGTTTTTTCGATTGCAGAAGGTAGGTAAACAAAAAATAAGCGCAGGGTGTCGTCGTTTGGTCGTTCTAACTACCTGCCCGAACGCTGCTCTCCGGTTGTTGCTGTTTAGAACAGAACGACAAAAACAAAATACCTACCGCTTGGCTATATCGTTCTGTACAGGGTATGATTAATAGGCGTAACGTATTACATCCAAGCTAGACATGTTTGCATGTATTCATTGTGTGACAGAACGGAAGTTCCGAATTCCTTAAGTTTAGAATAGGACTTTTGCTACACACATGAGAGGTTTTAGACCAAGCCCACCAATGGTTGCTAAACCGCGAATCGAGTACATTCAGCAACATATTTATTAACCCATCATCGCACCAACTAACAGTCTCTAACTTGATTCGAGAAATAGCATTCGAGCAGTAGGTTGTTACAGGATGCGTTTATGTAGCAACCCGGTAGCAACGCAGCCCGTCGTCGCTATCAGAAAATAAACAAACACAAATACCAATCTGGATGGCAACAAAGGGTGCGAAAATCATTAAGTAGATAAAAACGCAACCAATCAAAACATCTAAAATACTGACCGAAATAGCAACTTGCGGTGGGCTTGGTCTCATATGCGGCGGAAGCAAAATTCAACGAAAATGTTATTTTTTTTTATTTTTCCTGGAAAATTACCGCTTTTTCTAAAAAAAATAGTTATAGTAAATTTCAAATCATCTGCTATAAAATGTAAACGATTATAAAAATTAAAAAAAAAGGAAATTATCTTTGAAAGGCACTAGAAACGTTTGAAGATCCTATGGCGACGGACTTTCAACCAAAAGGATGAAGTTCAGAGCTTCCGTCGCGAAATTTAGTGAGAATTATCAGCAATTTTTGTTCTGCCACTGAAAACTTAACAGAATTTTTTTGAAGAGAAATGAATCCAACTGTGTTAGATGAAATTTCAGGGACTAGATAAGATGGAAATCGATGTTGAAAAACATGCGAAAAAAATTCGAAAAGGCGCAAGATGTGGGTTCAAGTCCTACCGGGAGACAAAGCGAATTTTTTTTCGCATGTTTTTCAACATCGAATTTCATCTTATCTAGTCCCTGAAATTTCATCTAACACAGTTGGATTCATTTCTCTACAAAAAAAAGTTTCGCTGACTGAATGTTTGAGTCAAGACCCATATCTGGGTCACAGTTCAAAAAACTTAACAGAATCTTCATTTATATGTTATTCGAAACCAGAAATAAAATTTTCAAACAAGTTAACAAATGTGTTGGCTTTTCAAAAACGTGCTATTCATTAAATATATTTTGCTATTTTTCATCATTTTCATTAAAAAACAACTTTTTTTCGTCGACTCCTATTCAATTTACATGAAGCTGTCACTTTTGTTTGCCCGGCGGCTTACTTAGAGCACCTGTATCCAAACAGCCGGTTCAGACCCAAATTCCGACCCGAGCAACCGCACTGGTGATCCATTATACCAGTTTCAACTAAACTTTTTTAAGAGCTGGTATAAGGATTGATCCAAAACTGATGAGATTTGGATCCAATTTGATGCAGTTCTAAACCATTTGACAGTAAATGGAACACGAGTGCAGTTGCCAGTTTTTTCATTGGGTCGGATCAAATTTCTTTCGTTCAATTCTTGTATAAATTAGACCCAAGAAAAGACCACGAATACAGATGCTCTTATACTATAATATTAGAGCACCTGTACCCGTGGTCCAAACAGCCGGTTAGACCCAAATTCCGAACGAAGCAACCGCATCCGTGTACCATTATACCAGTTTCATCTCACATTTTTTTAGAACTGGTATAAAGATTGCTCCAAAATTGATGAAATTTGGACCCAATTTGACGCAGTTTAAAACCGTTTGACAGTTAATAAAACATGAGTGGGGTTGCCCGTTTTTTCACTGGATTGGATCTTATTTTGTTGGTTTAATTCTTGTATAAATTAGACCCAAGAATAAATCAAGGATACAGATGCTTTTAGAAATGAGTAGAAATTTTCCCAAATAGTGTTATCCGACCAACGGCGGAATACCGAATATTCAGATTATTTGAACTATTCGGCCTAAATAATATTCGGCTGAATATTCGGCCGAGTATGCTATTAAGTTTTTAATACAAAAAACAAAAGCGATTATTTCTATATCCTTCTTCTTTGATTTTACTGCCCCTTCATCTGTATCCGTGACCTATTCTTGGGTCTCATTTATACGAGAATTGGATCAAAGAAATAGGATCCAATCCATGAAAAAACAAGCAACCCCACTGGTGTTCGATTAACTGTCAAACGGTTTAGAACTACGTCAAATTGGATCCAAATATCATCAGTTTTGGATCAATCCTTATACCAGCTCTGAAAAAAGGTGAGTTGGATCTGGTATAATGGATCACCAGTGCAGTTGCTCGGGTCGGAATTTGGGTATGAACCCGCTATTTGGACCACGGATACAGGTGCTCTTAGAGCAAGTTCACTTGTGTTGGGCAAAAGTGGTAGAAATTATGACCTTTGTAGTACATTTTGAAAATTTTACCATGCAAAAATGTTTTCAAGATGGGCGTTGATTTTTTTTTTACAACAACTGTTTCTATTTCTGTCGTATGTGATAGAAATTGAGCTTTTTTTGCATCACAGCATGTGAAAATAGAACACGTGTTGTAAACAAACTCAAAGGCCGCAGATCTTGGAAATGTTTTTTTCATGGTAAAGTTTTCAAAATGTGCTACAAGTGTCAAAATTTCTACCACTTTTTCATAACACGAGTAAACTTGCTCTTAGGTTTTTGAGTATAATATTTTTAACCAGATGCTGTTATCAGAGGATGTAAATATTACAGGATCTTTTTCAAGTACGGGTCTTTCTTATTTTCAAAATTTCACCAATATCTGAAAGAACATCAGATGACTTGTCGCTTCTAATCCAAATACAGTAAAAACCCGATTTTATCACCCCCATGATGAATTTTAGAGTGATAAATCGGGGAGAGTGATAAAATCGGGAGATTTTGAAAAAATGATTTTTATCCGTTCTAATCCAATAAGTTACTACAAAAAACGTATATTTACCCAATAAAACAGTGTAGAGGTTTTTAAGAAGATATTCCCTTTTTTGAAATATTACTAGTAATAGATCCTTTTTACATCAAAACATCATACAATATTGTTTTGACGTTTCTTTTAACACCTTGTTTCGACCGGTATTATCAGAAAAATTGAACAATCTTAAATGGTTCGAATCCTAATGATCTAATTATTTCTTTTGGGTATAAATTACTGAAGATTAGATTCAAAGCTTTCGTTTAAATCAAAATTAAAATCGACCACTGAGGCAACATCACTTCTGCTTATTAGAATGATGATCAATTTACTGGTCCATGTAAAAACCGGTGCGAAATGTCTATTCCTCCTAAAGCTATGTTGTTACTGGATAATTGCTCAGCACATCATATGAATGATGAGCTAAAAAGCAATGATGGTTTAATAACTGCTTTTTTATGCCTCCAAATGTGACTGCAGTGATTCAACCCATGGACCAGAATGTAATTCAGAACTGTAAACTGAAATATCGTCAAAAACTTTTGCAGCATGTCAAAGCTCGCGAAATCGGTATAGGTCAAAGCTTGAAGAGCATAACGTTGAGGGATGCATGTTTCTGGATGCACGATTCTTGGAGTGAAATACAGCGTACAATAATACAGCAGTCATGGAAGAAAATTGGAGTTATTTTAAATAACAAACTCGTTCACGAAGATGGTGTTCCTTTGATCCATTTGAATTTTGTAAACAACCGCGATGAAGCTATTTCGCCACAGGACCCTGGGGAGAGATATGCAAGTAAAGTATTTAAGGATGAAGAAATTCTGAACATGACGCTGGATGATTAGTCAGCATTAAACGAGCCCCACGAATCATTGAAGCCATTAAAATTTTGGATGTAGCACCAGACTCAGAATCAGCGGCATCTACCCCAAATGATTCATGTGAAACTTCAAGAAACATAAATGATGTTGAAGCTGTTAAGAAAGATTACTTTGAAGAAAGCCCAAATAAATAAAACACAGCTTTAAGATTACTTGAACATGTTCTGTTATACCGTTAGGGGGAAGTCGTCTATGACCGGACATCTCCTATGGCCGGACAACATTGATTTTTCGAAAACGCAATATCCTTACAATGTTTTAACACCATCCCAAGCAACCAGAATTCCCTTAAAAAGGTTCCATAGAAGCTTAATCAGCTCTCGTTTGTGTCTGAAGAGAATGCTAATCAGCCCAAAATTTAAGTTCTTAAAGCTACTTTCAAGTTCGTTTAGGTGGCTGTAGAGAACGCTATTCAGCTTCTAAGAGAATGTCAAGAAACTTCTACGCGCCGAAAAAAAAATCCGATTGACAGATTGCTCTGACAACCACATGTCAGATTGCTAGGTTGCCGGTCTATCATGGTCTATCTCATTGATTTTAATTATATTCCCAAGTAACCAAAAGTTCCATAAAACAGGCTCTTCAAAGCTTACTCAGCTTTGTTTAACGAATGAGTAGCATTCTACTCAGCCTCAAATTTAAGTTCTTATCGATACTTCTAAAGTCCATAATAGAAGCTGAGTAGAAGGCTATTCAGCCTCCACATGAGACCTCGAAAATAAAAGATTAATGAAAAAAGAAATTTCCGTTTCTTGCCATGGTTTTTTATACCTTTTTATATTAATCTGATGTTGCTTTAACTGTAAATGAGTTTCATACTTACTTTAAAAATTTGCATGCTTGGAGATTTGAACCTGAACCAGCGAGGTGAAAACTGAACACGCTACCTCTGTACCATGGCCAATGCTTAGATAGCTGTTTTTTAAACATCAATATGAAATAAACTTGTAATTATCGATTTTTCAAAGCAGGCGATAATAAAAAATGTAAACATTCGTACTTGATCACCAAAGAATGTTTCAACTTTTTCCAAAACAAACTAGGAGGAATTGAAATTGGACGTGAGTACTTTCATGTTTTAAGTTGTTTTTTGTGAATAATTTTCTTTCTATCTGTTTTCTATTTTAGTTTCAAAAATGGAGAGCGCTTAGTTCCTCATTCCAGTTCTCCCAACCACGATAATGAAAAGTTTCGGACCTTGTTCAACTATAAAAAAAGGCATATAGAAATTTCGAACCCTGCTTATCCCACTAAAGAATAAATTCCCGCTAGTTGCAAGAGGCTACCGTCGATACAAGCTGGTAATTACGTTGCTGCAGGTGCAAGAAGAAAAATCGAATTGTAAACGAAAAGATGTGTTTTTTAGGTTAGTAAAATTTATTCTTTAAAATGCTAAACATTGTGAAAAATATATTAGATTTATGTCATTTTTCAATTTTGATTAAAATAGTTGATTTATTTGTGGGTTTAATTAGTTGTCCTTGTAGAGACGAACCAGCTAAAGGCTAAAAGTCTCCCTAATAAAGACAAAAAAAATCGTTGCTCGTACATTCGAAGTTCTGATATTCTGTTATTCACTCTTGTGAAAAATCTTAACGCTAACGTTTGAATTGAAGTTCTATAGAAGTTCTTCATGGAACCAAAAAGTTCGTAACAAGTTCTGTTTGGAATCAAAAAGTTCTCAAGAAGTTCTGCATTGAACCAACAAATTCGTAAGAAGTGCGTAACGAAGCACGATAAGCCTAATTGAATTCTGGATTTTTTAAGGTACTTGGAACGCACAAAAATGTTCTATGCAACTTGTTTAGACTTTTTATGTTCGGTCAGAAGTCCAAATCAAGCACCTATTTTCATTTCTCTTGAGTACCTTTTACTCAGCCAAATGTGAACTTCTAATGCACAGGATTAAGTATCTATGTGACTTTTGGTTACTTGGGATTGTTTTGATTACAAAAGCTGCTTACACGCCTAGAGAATTGAACCGCTGCTCTCTAGGTTGCAATGAAACTCACCAGCCTCTCGACCAATCCAGCAATAGCTAATTGCCACTGTAAGACTATCCCCACCAATGGTTGCTAAACCTCGAATCGAGTACATTCAGCAACATATTTATCAACCCACCATCGCACCAACAGTCGCAAACTTTATTCGAGAAATAGCATTCGAGCAGTAGGTTGTTACAGGATGCGTTTATATAGCAACCTGGTAGAAACGCAGCCGGTCGTCGCTATGAGAAAATAAACAAACACAAATTCCAACCTGGATGGCAACAATGGGTGCGAAAATCAGTAAATAGATAAAACCACAACCAATCAAACCATCTTAAATACCGATCGAAATAGAAACGCCCGGTGGGCTTGGTCTAATGATTAGTATTTAAACTTAATGTCATTTGAGATGATTGAGTGGGTTGGTCAATAGAAGGTACCCCAAGTAACCAAAAGTTCCATAAAACAGGTTCTTAAAAGCTTACTCAGCTTTGTTAAACGAATGAGTAGCATTCTACTCAGCCTCAAATTTAAGTTCTTATAGATACTTCTAAAGTCCATAATGGATCAAAGCAACCGGTTGTTGTGAAGTGACGTGTTTTTATCAAGCTGCTGCAAAATACCTCGAAAATTTGAAAATGTTCGGGAAAAAGTTGTTTATTGAACCTACAGTTGGAACAGAATAAGACGGATTCGTACGGTTTTGTTTTCGAGGATATATCCATATATGGAAGCGCCGATGTACAAGACTCTTGTGACAAGAACCAGCTAACCAGGACAAGGGATGGCGACGAAATTACAGCATATAATATAACCGATAGTCTCTCTCAAAAGTTTGAGACGTTATCGTGAACATTTGGTGAGTTTGTTCCATTTATCTCTATGTATCAGAAAAATATTTCGGAAGTTCAACGAAGTTTTTGTCTTGAGAAGGAAACAAAATTTAAAAGTCCACTGAATGTACCGGCAACAAATCATCCAAGACATTCTTTCTTTTTTACCATGTCATTCAAAGTTTTGAATCGAGGTTGTTAAGTTTTAGTGGACGTTATTCATTTTCAATGAAAATTTTTAAAAATTAATTACAGTCCTCGACCGGAAGTGTAGCAGGAAAACCGATTGTATCAAGTGTATTGATTGTAGTACAATCAATTTTGATTTTTTGAAATGGTGATGAAAATAATTTATAAAAATTGAGGCTAGTTAGGACACTGTACTATGAATTTTCAAATAGTTAGCAAAGTTCTATAGAAAAATTTAATTTTTTTTCCAAAACATTAATCACAAATTTATCAAAGAACATTCAATCAATTGACGTAAAAGGCTAGTTTTTAAGTTGTCGTCAACAGTTTTTGCTCAGTGAAAAATTGTTGTTGTTGTTGTTGTTGTTGTTGCAAAAAATTAGATCGAAATCAAAATCAGATAGATAACAAACGCAAAGGAGAACACAATCGTGGAAAATAATTTTGCACACAAGATAAATATCACGAAAACTTAAAGATTGTTGAAAGCCGCGTTCAAAATTCTGGTTGTAGCTGTTTTCGAAATTAAATTATCGCAAGCTGCCCTCCCAAATCTTAGAAGCAAATGTCCAATTCATTCATTCAACTAACCCACGGATACAAGAAGAAAAGATTTTCCATCGATGATAATGATGGCTTATTTGGTAAGATCCACCCCTTTTACATTCTTTAACTTTCACATTGTATTAGTTGCGTTCCAGTTCTTAAATCATCAACATATATTTATTTATAGTTCATATGAAGCGTTTGGCAGGGAACTCCACGCTTTATTCTTCCCTTTGTTCCAGTATCTTAAGCGGTAATTACCACATGGTTGGCCTGGCCGTAGTAGTATCTGCAATGCATGTTCTATGTAACAGATACTATGTTGAAAAGAAAAATGAAGAGCGCAAGTTTTTCATTTTCCAGGATGCTTACATGTTTTGGCTATGTTGGTAAAAGAAGAAGAAGAAGAAGAAGAAGAAGAAGATACTTCTAAAGTCCATAATAGAAGCTGAGTAGAAGGCTATTCAGCCTCCACATGAGACCTAAAAAAATATTAATGAAAAAAGGAAAAATCCTTTTCTTGCTATGGTTTTTTATACCTTTTAATATTAATCTGATGTTTCTTTGAATGTGAATGAGTTTCATACTTACTTTAAAAATTTTCATGCTTGGAGATTTGAACCTGAACCAGCGGGGTGAAAACTGAACACGCTACCTCTGTACCATGGCCAATGCTTAGATTGCTGTTATTTTAAACATCAATATGAAATAAACTTAAAATTATCGACTTTTCAAAGCAGGCGGTAATTAAAAATGTAAACATTCGTACTTGATCACCAAAGGATGTTTCAACTTTTTCCAAAACAAACTAGGAGGAATTGAAATTGAACGTGAGTATTTTTATGTTTTAAGTTGTTTTTTTGTGATTAATTCCTTTCCATCTGTTTTCTATTTTAGTTTCAAAAATGGAGAGCGTTTAATTCCTCATCAAGAGTTCTCCCAACCACGATAATGAAACTTTGCGGACCTTGTTCAACTATAAAAAAGGCATACAGAAATTTCGAACCCTGCTTATCCTATTAAAGAATAAATTGCCGCTAGTTGCAAGAGGCTACCGTCGATACAAGCCGGTAATTACGTTGCTCCAGGTGCAAGAAGAAAAATCGAATTGTAAACGAAAAGATGTGTTTTTCGGTTAGTTAAATATGAATATTCTTTAAAATGCAAAACAATGTGAAAAATATATAAGATTTATGTCATTTTTCCATTTTGATTAAAATAGTTGATTTATTTGTGGGTTAAATTCGTTGTTCTTGTAGAGACGAACCAGCTAAAGGCTGAATAATAAAGACAAAAAAATCGTTGCTCGTACATTCGAAGTTCTGATATTCTGTTATTCACTCTTGTGAAAAATCTCAACGTTAACGTTTGTATTGAAGTTCTATATAAGTTCCTCATGGAACCAAAAAGCTCGTAACAAGTTCTGTTTGGAACCAAAAAGTTCGTAAGAAGTTCTGCATTGAACCAACAAATTCGTAAGAAGTTCGTAACGAAGCACGATGAGCCTTATTGAATTCTGGATTTTTTAAGGTACTTGGAACGCACAAAAATGTTCTATGCTACTTGTTTAGACTTTTTATGTTCGGTCAGAAGTCCAAACAAAGCACCTATTTTCATTTCTCTTGAGTACCTTTTACTCAGCCAAATGTGAACTTCTAATGCACAGGATTAAGTATCTATGTGACTTTTGGTTACTTGGGTACCTTATTTCGTTCAAAGGACTTTCAGTACACAATATGAATCATAACAAAAATTCGCATCATCAAAATTTATTCGAATATCTTATTTAACATTCATAAGAAAAATTCGAAAAAATCTTGAATTCCATTTATAAATATCAGTACAGATATAAACAAAACAAATACCATGACAAAAAATTGACAGACATTTTTGACATGTAGCTTAGAATTCCCATATAGGTTCTTTAAAACACCTTCAAGTATCTTAATGGTGCGCCTTAGAATGTTATGCGAACGTTATCGACCTTCTTGAAAAACATTTTTGACATGTCGCTTAGAATTCCGATATAGGTTCTTTAAAACACCTTCAAGTATCTTAATGGTGCGCTTTTGAATGTTACGCGAACGTTATCGACATGTCGCTTAGATTTCCCATATAGGTTCTTTAAAATACCTTCAAGTATCATAATGGTGCGTTTTGGAATGTTACGCGAACGTTATCGACCTTCTTGAAAGAAGTTCCATTGAAAGCGCCTAGAAGTTCCGTTATCGATAGTTTAACCTTTCAAAAGGCGATGGAAGTTCCTAAGTAACTTTTACGCGACAAGAGTCACCTGAAGTTCCCGTAAAACATTTTTTCAGCCAAATGTGAACTTCGGAGTTTCATCTTTAAGTAAAAATATTGGCAAAACAAGAAAATATGGAAGAATACAACTTGTGCAAATGCATGTATGGCAATTGGTCACTATTTGGCATATCCTTCCCGAGTGAAAATAGATCCAAAAGTTCGAAAACATCAGCAAGAATACAAAGCCGATTAAGATTGCAAAAATTTCCTTGCAACATTTTGAACCCTGCATACTAGAATTGACCTCATTGATTTATAAATAACAAAAATATCAAACAACGCATTTGGAAAGTACTGGGTAAGTCGCCTAGTATGACATGAACTAGTATCCCAGTGGTAGTATTCTTTATCTCACAGCCACACACAACATCCGAGCTGGACCGGACTTTTCCCAGATTTTGTTTCAAATATCCGGGCTAGTCCGGATAAATCCGGGCAATCTGACAAGCTTACTCTAGAATAAGGTTGCCAGAATTTTTTTCACTACCATCCGGGCCTAGCAATTCCGGGCATTTTTTCCAAAAAACCTGGCAAAATCCGGGCAAGGATTTCAATTTTTCCAATCCAAAAACCGGGCAAAAACCGGGCAAAATTTAGGTGTTATTATATATAAAAGCAAAGAAAAAATGCTAAAAAATCGAAATTAATATTTTAATAATATAATTGCAGATTTCCAACAACTTTTTGGAACACTTAAATATTCAAAGGTTTATAAAAGTAAATCAGCGAAATTATATATATGGGCTTGTGATATAGCTCAGTTGGCAAGTCTGTTGTCTCCTGAGCCGATGTCCGCGAGTTCGAGCCCAAGAGCAAACATCGAACACAGTTGTACCGGATAAGTTTTTCAATAACAATCCACCAACTGCACCGTTGATAAAGTCGCGAATGCCATAAAGATGGTAAAACGACTATAATCGAAAAAAAAAATAGCGAAATTATTTGAAACAACCGTTGAAAATGTCCATAACGATAATCGATTTTGCTGAAACTTACTCAAAAACTTTGATTTTTTTTTTTGGTTTCTTTGTGAAAATTGTGAAAAAATCCGGGCAATATCCGGACTTTTTTCACGATATCCGGACAACCGGGCCGGACCGGACCTTCTCGAAATTTCGCATCAAATATCCGGGCAAACCCGGATAAAACCGGGCAATCTGGCAAGCTTACTCTAGAAGCTATCTCTTTTGCCCCATTCCTATGATTATCATATAATTTTAAAAAACAATTACTTCATATCTAACTAGCTAGAATTTTTGACGATTTCAACAAAATAAACTTCAAATTGAAGTTTTAGAATGCGTTCAACAACGCAGAATTTTTGATCGATCGACTGATGTATGTTTAAGATAGTAAATTTAGTGTGATAGAAAAAACTGAACTTTGAAATATCTTTTTTTTATATTTTTTTTAAACCGGCTTCGAGATATGAACGAGGAATCAAATTTCATCACTCTCCCTTACGCCTGATTTTATGCACCGTACATACGATTTCAACAAATAAAATACTAAACGACGCAAATGGCACGAAATCTGAACTAGCCAAAATTGCGAATGATATTATTATCCTTTCATAGTAAAATGGTAACATTTTTTTCAAAAACATTTTGAAAATATTTCTTTTTAAAAACTTTGATTATCAAAGTTCAAGACATGCAATCTTGTTCTTCTATTTAATGTTAAAAGGTCAATTTTTACTTTTGTAAGCGTTTAAAAATTCTTCAATCTATAATCATGCCTAATATTTCTCACTACAGCACAAATTTCAGTCAAGATTCAAGAAGCTGGAATTGAACGCTCGAAATATAACTTACAAGATTTTTTTTTAATTTTCAGGTAATCAACAGCGACAACCCGGTGATCGTTAACTTCCACGCAGAATGGTGTGATCCGTGCAAAATTCTGACCCCCAAAATGACCGAGCTGCTGGAACCGTCGGAGGAAATCGACCTGGCCATCGTCGACGTGGACGACAATGCCGAACTGGTGCATACATTTGAGGTAAAAGCAGTCCCAGCGGTGCTCGCCTTTCGCAACGGTGTAGTGGTAGACAAATTCATCGGTCTAGTCGATGCCCACATGATCGAAAGCCTGATTGGGAAACTGGCCAAGAAACCGCAATCCTAGTGATCCTGGAGATGATTCTCACTTGGACCAGGGTGCTTCTCCTCAATAAAATGTTTACAGCAGACCTCGTTACTTTAATACTTAAAAGCCGTCATCGTGTGTCGGTTGATATTCTGTGATTGGGCACAGGATTCATTACCTATAAAGTTTTTCACACCCCGAGTGTGATGTGATGTCGTACAATAATCGAACGTACTTCAATAGGCGATGGAAGCGCTGACGAATTTGGGTGATGGTTTTGCATTAGTGCAAGTGGGATGCAGCTATAATTTCACCCAACTTTTGACAGTTCTAAAGGCGTTTTTCATAAGGAGAGAAAGAACAACTTTTCGCTTCCATCGCCCATTGTTACCGTAAATGCCAATAAACTTTATAATTTTAACAAACTACCTGATTGTCTTCTGTTTTATTGCCTTGGAAATCCTAATCGGTTGAGGTTAAAATTTGACGCAAACGCCGTTCGGTCGCATAGGAATCCGGAAACTTCTATGCCAGCCATCGGTTTCCAAGGAGACGGCTTCCCGTTGTTTGGTTGATATAGCGTATAGATTAGTTTTGCAATTTTGCTGCCGGGCATCCAACGGATTGTGGGGGATTAAAAATATCTTCATATAGCTATAATAACAAGAAGTTGTTGGTGAATTTGTGACGAAACATCAAACGGCCACCATGCTTCGCTGCTCTGGACTTCCGTTACTGCCGGGTAACTCGTTTCCTGAGGTAAATGCAAAATGTGTTAGGTTGACATGCTGTTATGTTCTATGAAAACAACAACATTGATTCACTTACAGTTGGGACGAACGCGATACCACAAATCCCACCATTTCGATCAATGGAATCGAATCTGTATGCTGGCCGATAAAAAACGGCCAGGCATCGGAGCAACACCGCTTACTCCGGCGGAAGGTCCCGAGTACTGTTTGCCTTCACTTTATCCACCTCGCTCAGGTCCATTGCTTCCCTCCTGGTTGACCTACGACAAGAAGGTCCTTTGCTTCCATGCGTACTTCCAGGAAACCCTATCCGAGGTTGACCGGATCCCCTATCAGGTGCGGAAAGTAAAAATTCTTTACTATCTCGAAGACGATACCATGCAAGTGAGCGAGCCAAGAACCATGAATTCCGGCATCCCTCAAGGTTGTCTCGTTACTCGGCAACGGATACCTCGTCCACCTCCTTACGATGGGGAGTTTACCTCGCTGTTGGATCTAAATATCAATCACACGGTGCAGCTGTTCGATCGCGTGTACACCGTAACCGGATGCGACGAGTTTACGCGTAGTTTCCTTTACAAACTGGGCGTCTCAGTGCCGGAATCGGTGGAACCACCAACGTAAGTTGATTTATTTTGTTGATAACAAGCTTAAATTTTTATTTTTATTCCTTGATCTAGTAATTAAGTTCATTGAGGATGAATAAACCAACCGGTTTAAAATCCCAAAAAAATAGTAATCAAGTTAAATCTGCGTCTTCAAGGTTTCCTTAAATATTAATCTCAATTACATACAAGCAGTAAAAAATTTTTGTGACCAAAGAATTTTCCTTTCAAAGAATAAATACTTCAAAGAAATAATACTTTGTTTCGAAAACTTGGAATCAAACTTATAATACATTGTTTCAAATCGAAAGGAGTTTGTTCCAATAGATTTTTTTTTCATAAAATCTTTTTTTTTTGGTTCTGGTTCGGACTTGTTTTGAATTCGTGTCATGTGTGTAGAGAAGCAAATTAGGCTTCCCGAGAAAACTTATAACAAAATAATGCTTAATTTTGCTTTAAAGCATTGAGAGCCAAATTTTTTATCATCTTGGTTGACTCAAGGTAGCACTCCAAAAAAAAATTGAGAAAAGTTCACATATGATATCTAAATGATTTGAAAGTACAATGATGCCAAATTTGGCTATGATTTGATGTCCGATTTGGACATCAATATGCTCTTGTGAACAAAAGATCGTTTAGGTCTCAAAAAAAGCCGAATTTGGCATCACTTTGCTAACTATGTACGGAAATATGTGTTCATGTTCAACGTTCATTTTTACAGGAACATACCACTTTTTGGCACTTGATTCAAAGTTCTATTCATCATTAAATGCCAAAACTATAGGGGATAATGGGGATACTTGATACCTTTTCTTATTTTCATCATATCATTTTAGAAAAATTATCAGCTCGCTGTCTTTTGCATTTTTTGACAGCGTGTAATTTCTATTTTATATGTTCCAAAAGTTAGAAGAAAAACATGAACCCGCAGATGAACAAGAACCATTTTCGTGAGACAAAAAAAATGTAATCTTTTAAAAGGTAAGGGATACTTGATCCACAGACAAACTTGATTCTTAATTCAGGGTGCGCTGACCTTAGGCAAAAATCTAACACAATCCAAAGATAAAAGGTCCGTTGAATATTTTTTGCCATATTAGTTCTCATTTCACAGTTTGTAAGTATCAGACAAAAAGAATTCTAAAAGTTGGTCCATTAGCCTAGAGTCAATGCATACTTCAAGGCGCTATTATCTAGTTTTTAGATTAATATTTTGAGTCCTTTTTTACACCATAGTGGCTCAGAACGTATGGACAACTGGTGTTTTGTTTTGATTTTTTTTTTAAACTCACCGATAAGCGTCGATAACTTGGGAGTATAAACAATCGCGGTGATAAAACTAAAAATCCAATTATAAAAAATAGTGGAATCTTACAGTGTTTTGCTGCTAGTTAATGAAATTGATTTGGGATAGGAGTCATTTATTTTAACACGCTTTATGTAGTTCGGATTATTTTAGGAGTTTTAGTGCTTCGAAATCAAGTTGAGTTTTCTCAAATAAGTTTTTAGTTTTACTTAGTTCTTGATTCACCTAAGAACATTTATTAACAAAAGCATGTTCGTTCGCTTAGATAATTCCAATAGTAAAAAACTTAACTTGTTTCAATGTCTCAACAACTTATAGTTCATTTTTTTCAAATTATAATCAGCTGCCAAACATTTGCCCAACATGATCCGAAATGTATAACCTGAATCGCTTCAATTTGCTTCTCAAGATACAAAATGCAAAAGCTACATTACACTAGCATTACCTTAGAAACAAAAGATTACTTGTGGGTATATAATAAAATTCTAACTATCATGATAGTAATCTGATTCCCAAATTCATAAATGTCACAGTCGACAGCTCACAAAAAACTAGAAAAGATTGCGCTTTACAGATGGTTGAGATTACGGCAAGCGCTGGCGTTATGGATAGAGTTCATTTATTAGGTGACTAGCTGACCCGGTGTGCTTTGCAACACCTTTCAAAATCAAATGATATTTTCAGAATTTACTCAAATTTTTACTGTTTTGTTGGCATTATTTTAAATCAAATTATAACATAATTCATAAGCAACCGCTATAAAATGAGAGCTGCAGCTGGAGTTTCGGATGGCAATCCAAAACTAACGTAAACTTTTATTCTGAATCTTGATCGATAAATTTGTGTTAAAGATCTGATAATTTTAATCTGTTTCTTTAAGCTTCGCCCTAAAAAAGAAGGGTCTCAAATAAATCATACGCAAATAATCCAACTGATAAAATATGGTTGTTTTTGCTTGACATATTCTGGATTTATGCTAGAAAACTGATAAGAGAGCCCCCCCCCCTGTCCTTCCCTCCCCCTCTGCTGAATGGGGGGTGATCTTTAATAATCATACCCATTTTATTCATTCCCAAAAATCTTTTTGTATCAAATATTGTTAAATTGGTTGATAAGTTTTTAAGCTTTACAACAAAATTTATATGGAACCCTCTCCTTTTTTCTCCTCTCTACACTGTAAAGCGAAAGGGTCTATAACAATCGTAGAAACATATCTCGTAACCAATAACCTTTCCATGCCATATTTGTTTCCATTTGTTGGCTTCGTTAGCATAAATTGAGAACTAATGCTAACAAAACTGTATTGGGCTAACCTCCCTCCTTCCATGTACCTACTCACAGAATAGAGCATGGTGTGTCAGATAATCATAGAATCATATCAAAATGATTTTCCATGTTAAGTTTTGTCCATTTCTCTCCTCTTCCCTTCCTTTATTCCCAATTCTATCATCCCACTGCAAGAAAGGAATTGTTTGACGTAAAAAAAATTCTCGTATTAAAATATTATCCCATGCCAAATTTGGATTTATTTGCGTTGTAAATTCTTGAGTTATGCATAAACTTGAAAGGAAGTACCATACCCCTTCCGTTCTCCCCATTGAACGGAGGGGTAAGAACATAATATTCATAAAAGTATTTTTTGTTCTCAAATACTTTTTGATACCAAATTTTATTTCATTTGCTCTATTAATTCTCGAGTTATGCAAAAAAATTGTATGGAAGCCCCCTTTTCCCCCTTTTCATCTTTCCATTGAAAAAAGGTGGCTTCAATTTATAATAGAAACATTTCTCGTATCCAAATACCCTCACATGCCAAATATGGTTCAATTTGCTCGATCAGCTCTCCAGTTATACTGAAAATTGTAAGGGAGACCTCTTCTCCCCCTTTTCATCCACCTTTTTGAAGGTGTGCGTGTGAGGGATACGAAATATTCATAGAAGCATTTCTCGTACCCAAATATCATTCCATGCCAAATTTGGTTCCGTTTGTTGTTATAGTTCTTGTGTTATGCAATAAAAATTTTATGAAACTTCCCTCCCTCTTTTTTTTCTCCCCGCTGGGGTCACAAACAATCATTAGAACATGTCGCGCTCCCGAACATCCGCCCATGCCAAATTTGGTTCCGTTTGCTTGATTAGTTTTTGAGTTATGTAGAAAATTAAAAAGAGGGCCCCTCCCTCCTTTATCTCCCAACTGGAAAGAGGGAGGGGTCTCAAATAATTATTGAAATATTATTCGTATCCAAATACCTCCCCATGCCAAATTTGGTTCCATTTGCTTTATTAGTTTTTGAGTTATGTAAAAAAATATGAAAGAGGTCCCTCCCCCTTTCAACTGCAGAGAGGGAGGGGCCTCAAATAATCATTGAAATATTTTTCATATCAAAATACCTTCCCATGCCAAATTTGGTTCCAATATCTTGATTAGTTTTCGAGTTATATGAAAAATTGTAAGGTAGCCCCCCTCCCCACTTCCTATCACCCCACTGAGAGGAGGGAAGGGTACCTAATATTCATTGAAATATTCCCCGTTCCCAAATACCACCTCATGCCAAATTTGATACCATTTGCTTGATGGGTTCTCGAGTTATGCAAAAAATTGTCTTTTATTTGGGAAGCCCCTCCCCCCCTTCCTGTTAGGGGGAGGGGTCCCAAACCAGAATAGGAACCTTCCCCGGCCTCCATTACCCCCACCTGCCAAGTTTCACGTAAATCGGTTTAGTAGTTTCCGAGTCTATAGGGAACAGACAGAAAGACAGACAGACAGACAGACAGACAGACAGACAGAAATTCATTTTTATATATATAGATAGATTTATAGATATTGAAGCCCTATGTTCAAAATGACGAACTATCAGGTTAGATGAAAAAGCAACGCACGTACCGGGTCAGCTAGTCTATATATATAAAAATGAATTTCTGTCTGTCTGTCTGTCTGTCTGTCTGTCTGTTCCCTATAGACTCGGAAACTACTGAACCGATTTGCGTGAGACTTGGCAGGTGGGGGTATTGGAGGCCGGGAAAGGTTCCTATTATGGTTTGAGTACCCTCCCTCTCTCAATGAGGGAGGGAGGGGCCTCCCAAACAAAAGACAATTTTTTGCATAACCCGATCACCCATCAAGCAAATGGTATCAAAATTGGCATGAGGTGGTATTTGGGTACCAAGAATATTCCTATGAATATAAGGTACCCCTCCCTTCTCTCAGTGTGGTGATAGGGAGGGGGGAGGGGGCTACCTTACAATTTTTCATATAACTCAAAAACAAATCAAGATATTGGAACCAAATTTGGCACGGGAAGGTATTGGGATACGAAAAATATTTCAATGATTATTTGTGACCCCTCCCGCTTTTTTGTAGAAAGGGGGAGGGGGTCTCTTTCATATTTTGTTACATAACTCAAAAACTATTGAAGTAAATGGAACCAAATTTGGCATGAGAGGGTGTTTGGAACGAGAAATATTCCTATGATTATATGAGACCCATCCCTCTTTCCAGTAGGGAGAAATAAAGGGGGGAGGGGCCCCTTTTATAATTTTTTACACAACTCAAAAACTAATTAAGCGAATGGAACCAAATTTGGCATAGGCGGATATTTGGGAACGTGACATGTTCTAATGATTGTTTGAGAACACTTCCTTCTTCCAGTGGAGAGAAAGGATAGAGGGAGGAGAGTTTCATACAGTTTTTACTGCATAACTCAAAAATTGCAACAGCAAATGGAACCAAATTTGGCATGGAACGATATTTGGGTACGAGAAATGCTTCTATGAATATTTGGTATCCCTCACTCCTTCAAAGAGGTGGATGAAAAGGGGGAGAAAAGGTCTCCCTTACAATTTTCAGTATAACTGGAGAGCTGATCGGGCAAATTGAACCATACTTGGCATGTGAGGGTATTTGGATTCGAGAAATGTTTCTATCATAAATTGAAGCCCCACCTTTTTCAGAGGAAAGATATTAAGAGGGAAAGGGGAGCTTCCATATAATATTTTTTTGCATAACTCGAGAATTTATCGAGCAAATGAAACCAAATTTGGCTTCAAAAGGTATTTGAGTACGAAAAATACTTTTTCTTTGTAAAACAATTCCTTTCTTGCAGTAGGATGATAGAATTGGGAATATAGGAAGGGAAGAGGAGGCTTCCATTTAACTTTTTTTTTACAAAATCCGAGAAATGGAAAAAAACTTAACATGGAAAATCATTTTGGTATGATTCTATGATTATTTGACACACCATCCTCCTTTCAGTGAGTAGGTACATAGGAGGAGGAAGGTGAGCCCAATACAATAGTGTTAGCATAAGTTCTCAATTTATGCTATCGAAGCCAACAAATGGAAACAAATATGGCATGGAAAATTACTTGGTTACGAGATATCTTTCTAAAATTGTTATAGATCCTTACGCTTTACAGTGTAGATAGGGGAAGAAAGGAGGAGGCTCCATATAAATTTTGTTGTAAAGCTTAAAAACTTATCAACGAATGGAACTATATTATATATAAGGGGATTTTTGGGAACGAAAAAAATAGGTATGACTATTAAAAATCATGACCTCCATTCAGCAGGGGGTGAAGGTAAGGACAGGGGAGGGGCTCTCTTATCAGTTTTTCAGAATAAATCCAGAACATATAAAAAAAAACAACCATATTTTATAAGTTAGATTGTTTGCTTACGATTCATTTGAGAGAATTTTTTTTGGTCATTAACAGCTTGGCAGATTGTCAGATATTACAGCGATTCCTCGATACGGTTGTAAATTGGTGTGCTGTTAACTTACTGGCCTTAAGCGTCTCTAAGTGCTGTATCATAACATTTGGACGCAAGAAACTTCCATTTTTGTACAACTACAATATCCAGGGCGAATTCCTACATCGTGTTGATCAAATAAAGGACCTTGGCGTTGTTTTGGATAGTCATATGACATTTAAGCGTCACTACTGTGCTACACTTGAAAAGGCTAACCGAATGTTGGGATTTGTCATACGTCTGAGTAAAGAATTTACAGATCCTATTTGCCTACGAACTCTGTATTGCTGCCTGGTCCGTTCAATAATAGAATCTGCAAATCTTGTGTGGTGGCCATTTGAAGCTACATGGGTAGCGCGTTTTGAAGCGGTTCAACGGAAATTCGTTCGTTATGCTCTGCGTGATCTACCGTGGGATAATCCTCGAAACCTGCCACCTTATGCACAACGTTGCGCTTTGCTTGGCCTTCACACGCTGTCGGATCGCCATTCCATCGGTCAATCACTATTTGTAGCGAAAATTCTCAGAAACGAAATCGACTGTTCTTGGATACTCTCCCGCTGTAACATTTATGCCCCAGAAAGAGCTCTGCGAAACCGTGACTGGCTTTCACTGGAATCGAGAAATACACGCTATGGCAGCAACGACCCCTTACGTTCCGCAAAAATTAGCTTCTTACGCCATTATGCTCTCTTTGACTTTAATGTCTCAACTGCAACATTTAAACGCTTGATCGAATCTAACATAAGTGACCAGTTAAGAAACAGCTAGAAATCTCAAAATGTAAGTTTAGATAGACCTAGATTTAAGTAAACCATTAAGACACTTACGTCAGATGGTCTTTTTTTATAAACAATAAACAATAATAATATAATATGAGACCGTCCAGACAGCTTCAAATTATCCGATCTTTAACACAAATTTATAGAGCAAGATTCAGAATATTCGTTTAAGTTATCTTTGTGTTGCAATTCGAAACTCCAGCTGCAGCCTTCATTTTATAGCGGTTGTAATAATTTGATTTAAAGTATGTAATGCCAATAAAACAATAAAAATTTGAATAATTTTGGAAAATATCATTTGATTTTGAAAGGTGTAGCAAAGCACACCGGGTCAGCTAGTATATATATAAAAATGAATTTCTGTCTGTCTGTCTGTCTGTCTGTCTGTCTGTCTGTCTGTCTGTCTGTCTGTCTTTCTGTTCCCTATAGACTCGGAAACTACTGAACCAATTTTCTTGAAACTTGACAGGTGAAGGTACTGGAGGCCGGGGAAGGGTTCTATCATGGTTTGAGACCCCTCCCTATCCCTTGAAGGGGTGAGGGGGGTCATACAAATAAATGTAATAAGAATCCATAACTCGAGAACTGATCATGCAAATGGAACCAAATTTTGCATGGGAGTTAATTTCAGTACAAGGAATGTTTCTAAGAATATTTCCTATAGAATAGAATAGAATAGAATAGAATAGAATAGAATAGAATATTTGGTATAGAATTGGGTAGGGCCCTATTGGGCGGGGGCCTACCTTGCAATTTTTTAAGTGACAGGAGAAATTATAAAGCTAATGGAACCAAATTTGGCATGGAAGGGGAGTGAAATACGAGAAATGGTTCTATGATTATTTCAGACCCCTGCCTCCTTCCATTGCACAGTGGTGCAGAACATCAATCTAGCTGTACGAAATTAATAGAGCCCAGGGATTAAGAGATAGACATTTTATGTCTTCAGCAACATTGTTCAGTTTTACATGGAGCATATTCCAATATCAAAATTTTTTGCCACATAGCTCACATACGATTATTTTGCATAAACCAAGAACTTATCTAATAAATAGAATGAAATATGACATGGGAACAATCATACTGTGTGGGAGTGTATTTGAATACACGGTATGTTTGATCTTGATCCCCTCCTTCCAGGTAGGGGATAGGTAGGAAAAGGGGTTTCGACACAAATTTCAAAGCATCACTCGACAACTAATAAAGCAAACGAAACCAATTTTCGAATGTGAAAGTATCCGAGCACAAGAAATGCGTTTTTCCGGTGGTTTAGTAATCCTTCCCTTCATTCAGTGGAACGATAAAAAGTGGGAAGAGGGTCACTCATACACTTTTTTTTAAATATTTTGATAAATAATCGAAAAAATGGAATCAAATTTGTATCGGAGCATATTTGTGTACGGGAAATGTTTCTTCGATGGTCTGAGACTCCCTCATCCTGCCTCAGGGGTGATATAAAGTGGAGAGAGGGTCACCCATCTTTTGATTAGATTTGAAGTTCGTTCATTTGAAAGGGTGCCGTGAGCTATTCTGATTAAGCACCCTTAAACCCCATCTTTTGAATATCTCGAGAACTTATATAGAAAAAAGCCATATATGACATGAGATCGTATTTGTATACAAGAAGCGTTTTTCTGATGTTATGAGACCCTCCTTCCTTCCATTACCGATATAGGAATGGGCAAGGGGGTCACTCTCTCAATTTGTATATTATTTGGAGAAAGTTTAGGTAAAATAAATGGCTCTTGACGTTATTTTGAAAGATAAAATGTTCTATGATAGTTTGAGACCCACTCCATATTTTAAATTGAAAGCAAAGATTCCATATACATATGTATATACAAAATATTTAGGTATAGGTGATAAACTAATGAAGCAAAGAGATCCAGAGTCATAAAAAGGATTAAAACACGGATTCATTTTTTTTTTAATTTTAAAGAGTTTTTAAAATAAAAAAAAAGTTGCAATTTTATTTCAAAGAAACATTTAGATGATTTTTAAATTAAATTTGAAATTTTTTGCGCAACAATTAAAAGTTTAATTACTAGATAGAAACCTAAAATTTCAATAAATTTTGGAAGGTGTAGCAAAGCACACCGGGTCAGCTAGTATAACAATAAAAAAAGAGGTTTTGTTCTAGAAATTTCAAAAAAAAAATCAACTTGTGGCTGTCCCATATGAAATATACCCGCTTAACAGTCCCATATGTGAAATACCACGAATTTAGTTACTTTTCAATGTTTCTTTCGACGAAATAGTCTTAGATCTTATAGCTTTGAATAATTTAAAAAAGATTCAACTCACTTGATGTCGAATTATGCACACTAGCTTTCAAAAGCAGTCCAGTAAGAAGGAAGGAATGTCTTCCTGAGCAAAAAATTATCAGATGCAATCAAAAATCGTAAAAGGATTTATTCACGATATTGTTTCCAAAAGTATGTTTTTTTTCTTCTGAAAACTGCATTTAGAAGTTCAAAAAGATCAGATTTATGTCTTAGAAAGTATCTTGGTGAGCAAACGTATTCTGTATGGGACTGTTATGCGAGTAGATTTGAAAAAGGTCTCAAATATGCTCGCATAACAGTCCCATAACTAATAAAATGGTGCTCCCGACCTTATCAATGGCCCAATTTCGAAAATTTCAGATCTTACGATTTATTATGACAACCTACAATAGATTCCATCAAACGATTTTCGTTTATGCTCAAAGTTGTGATCACAATTATTAATATATTATAAAACAGAAAAAGCTGATTTTCTCGCTTGCTTGTTTTTGCATATGAGACTGTTATGAAAGTAGGGGCAGATTACTAGATAAACATTAGTTATTGGACACATATTAATATTTTCGTGATAACCAATGATCACGATCCGTGCAGAGGAAAAACATATCTTTTTGGACTCCATGAGATCATTTAAACTCAAAAGATAAGTACTTACTTACTTTACTTAATGATCCCGCGCCGATCCTCCGGTGCATAGGGCCGTGGTAAAAGACCTCCACTATTGACGATCCGGAGCCAGCGTCTTCACCTGGTCCCAGTCAAGATCCTCGTCGACAGTTCGGATTTCAGCGGCTAGGCTTCGCCGCCACTAGTTTCTGGGTCTGCCTCTTCTTCGATGACCTTCTGGATTCCAATCTAGAGCCTCTCTGCACATCTCGTTTTCATCTCTTCGCAGCGTGTGCCCAATCCATCTCCATTTACGTTCCCGGAACTCGATTTACAAATACGATTTACAAATACTTGCAGTTTTCGCGTCGTCACCGCATATGTGCACCAAGTTTCGCACCCGTACAGCAATACGGATTTGACGTTTGAGTTGAAGATTCGGATTTTTGTTCGTAGAGAGATCTGGCGTGACCGCCAGATGTTTCGGAGACTTGCAAATGCGAAGCGGGCCTTTCTGATCCGGGTCTTTCCTGGTACCACCATCAGGCGTTATCTGGCTTCCAAGATACTGGAAGCACTCCACTTTCTCAACTTGTTGCCCAGCTACCATGAAACTGGAGGGATTTCCTGTGTTGATCTCCATCGACTTGGTCTTTCCGACATTGACTTTGAGACCTGCTTCCTTGGAACTTTCGGTGAGGTCGTCGAGTTTGCTCTGCATGTCCGGTTGTGTTTGGGCGAGCAAAACAATATCGTCAGCCAGGTCAAGGTCGTTCAGTTGATCCATTGTTGAATAATTCTACGGCAATCCTCGGTTCGGTGCACAGTCAATCGATCCAGTCAGAATCTCATCCATTACGATTAGAAACAGTAGCGGTGATAAGATACATCCTTGTCTCACTCCAGCAGTTACCGGGATTGGATCGGACAAGACACCTTCGTGCAAGACCTTGCACGAAAATGCCTCGTACTGTGCTTCGATGAGATGGACTAGTTCTCCTCTAGGACTCCTCTTCGCCTTAGAGCCGCCCAGATGTTTTCATGGTTAAGTCGGTCAAATGCTTTTTCGAAATCAACGAACACCTGCAGAAGAGAGTCCTGGAATTCGTTGATTTGTTCCAGTATTATTCGTAGCGTTGTGATGTGGTCCACACATGATCGTCCGGATCGGAATCCAGCTTGTTGCCGTCGGAGTGTAGCGTCGATTTTCTCCTAGATCCTGTTCAGGATCACTTTGCAGAGTACTTTGAGGGTTGTACAGATCAATGTTATGCCTAGCCATTTACCGCACTCTGTCAGGTCTCCTTTCTTCGGGACCTTTACGAGGATACCCTGCATCCAGTCGGCCGGGAATGTTGCAGTATCCCAGATGTCAGCGCAAAGACGGTGCAACATTTGTGCTGACAGGGCAGGGTCAGCTTTCAGCATTTCAGCAGGGATGCAATCGATCCCAGTGGCTTTGTTGGATTTCATGTTTTTGATTGTCGCTTCTATTTCAGCCAACAAAGGCGTTGCCGAGTTGACGCCATTTATGCGACTTACTGTTGGAGCTTCGAGCTGCGGATTCTGTTGGCCATCGCTATTCGTGACTCGGAAGAGTTGTTCGAAGTGCTCAGTCCATCGTTTGAGCTGATCTGTTCGATCGGTCAATAATTGACCTGCTCGGTCTTTTAGCGGCATTCTTGCATTAGTCCTTGCACCACTGAGGCGGCGAGAGATGTCATAAAGTAATCGGATATCTTCATTGGCGGCGGCTCTTTCTCCCTCTTCGGCTAGAGAGTTTGTCCAGGCTCTCTTGTCTCGTCTACAAGCTCGTTTAACTGCCTTTTCCAGCTCCGCATATCGTAAGCGGGCGGCTGCTCTGACTGACCCGGTACATGCCTGCTCAATTCCGACTTTCGCCTTTCTCCGATCATCGACCATCCTCCAGGTTTCATCCGACATCCATTCACTTCTTCTTCCACAAACTTTACCGAAAGTACCATGGCTCGTCGTGATAATGGCATTCTTGACTCCACACCACTGTTCTTCGACTGTTCCGTCTGTCGGCAACTCCGAGGCTCGGGATTCTAGGTGTTCCACGTATGCCCTTTTTGATTCTCCAACCGGCGGACGTCGTATCGACACCCGACTTTCTCCTCGCGCCGTTGGACACGCGCAACTCTCAGTCGTATTTCACCAAGGACGAGGTGATGGTCAGATGCAATGTCTGCGCTTCGTTTGT
Source organism: Uranotaenia lowii (assembly GCF_029784155.1). Taxonomy (NCBI): domain Eukaryota; kingdom Metazoa; phylum Arthropoda; class Insecta; order Diptera; family Culicidae; genus Uranotaenia; species Uranotaenia lowii. The sequence goes on from NC_073693.1 coordinate 243,165,494, forward strand.
TGCGGACATCAAGAAGTACATTTTGAAAAAAAAATATCTTAAAAAAATTTAGAGTTCACTAATTGCTTTGAAAATATGGCATTATGTCGTGACTAGCAAACGAGCATCAATAGAATATTTCCAACCAAAAAACGCACAACACGCATCATAATTTCGTGCATTTTGCTTGGCTTTCTGCCTAAATCACCACCGTAGGACTCGGAGAGCGAGCAAACACGTTCTGCTGGATGCGTTCTGCTTGTGGTTCTATACATTCAGGAATGATTTTACGTTTATAATTTTCATATTTTTGCGAAATCTCCCAGCGTAAATTGTTGCACCTCATTAGAATGTAAATTAAATTCCCTTTCAAACGGATATTGCTTTGCTTGCTTCAAACGGCGAGAAATCACTGAAAATCCTAACGCTGAACTTAAATGAAGAGATGAAATGTGAAAAAATCGCGCAAATTAGTCATCTTTGAATAATTGTAGTAAATTCATTTTTCGTTGTATCAAAAATCTAAATACTACAAATTGTTGGAGTTAGAATAAATTTTGTAGTAATTTTTTTAAAAAACTTTACCACCCCTCAAACAGTTTTTACTAGCAATCGAAAAAAGTAGGGTTTTCAGACCACTTTTTTTTAACTTTTTTTGACACTTTCATTGAAAAAAATATATATATCCCCGAAGAAATTTTTGGTTTTTGAAGCTTACAAGCATTCAACCTAGCACTAGTGTCAAATTGACACTCGAATGCGGATGAGGGTTAAAGTGATCCATTGTAACGCCTTTGCTCTACACTAGCTAACTATGCATGAGAAACTGAGAAACAGAATTCCCATGTATAGCGAGTTCAGTGGTTTGAGAGCGTGCTTTTACACACACTTCAAACGAGCAAAAACGTAACAACCCATGGGCCTACTGAGCTTTCCTTATGAAAGGACAGTTTTAGCGACGTTGCCTCTTTTCAGATTCTCGCTGCGAGTAGTTGCTACTTGTCGATTTTCGCTTTTCACATTTTTTCTACTCCGCGTTGTTACTTTTTGGCCAAGTGTCATTGGCGAAAGAAAAATACAAAAATACGGTTATATAACTCTGGACTTTTTAGTATATTTCCTCATAGCCTTACTAGGATACATTATTTGTATAATCCTACCATTTTCCACATGATTCCAGTGACCCCAACACCGAAGCTCGCAAGCAACAGGACGCGGCCAAGGTAGCTAAGCGTCCGGCCTACAAGGTGGACACTTTAGGCAAGTTTCTCCAGAACGATCGCAAGGTGCTACGGTTCGAAGCCTTTTGGGACGATCGGAACAGTTTGTTCGGGGATTTGCATGAGCTGGAAGTGCTGTACCACACCAGCGACGATACCATCGAGATCAAGGAAAAATTTCCGAAAAACTCGGGACGCGATTCTAGCGGGATGTTCTTGAAACGAAGTCGGCTGCCAAAGAAATTTGAACGGTTGCCTGTGCTCGGGGAGAATACTCCGATTACGGTGTTGAATGTGTTGGGTGGAGGTTTGAAGGGTGGAAGGTATATAAACGACTGTGCGTTTATTGGGAAAAATGCGGACGATTGCTACAAAGACTGCGATCTGGTTATTGGGAGAAGTATCAACGTTTACGGCCGAACGGTGATCTTGACCGGATGTGACAGTTTTACACAAGACTACTACAGGACTAAGGTAGTTAGATTGGAATTTCTGGGTATTGTTCAAATGGTTGATTCTCTTCTGTTGTGTTACAGTTCGGCGTTGAAGATTTTACGCCGATTCTGGGTTACAGTGTGACCAAGCCAGGCCCTATGGTGGGCTACCGACGTGAACGAATTTTACCACCCTACAATGGCTACGGTTCCCATGAGGATTCCGAAGGCAACTGCAAAACCGTAGAACCGAAACCACCGAAAATCGACTTCCGCAAGTTCATTGTGTACGACCGGTGCAATCTACGCTTCGGGGCCCGGATGATCTCCGATATCAAGGAAAACAACGATCGATTCTTCGTGATTACCTACTACCTCAGTAATGACACAATTTCGGTGTATGAGTTGATGATCAGGAACTCAGGATTTTTGGTGAGATTTGATTCAGGTTACAGTTTTGTAAGTTACCTTCAAGGGATTAAATTTTTTAGGGTGGCGAGTTCATAAAGCGATGTAAGATGCTCCTGCCAAATCAAGACATTTTTACACCCAGTCGTCCCAAATGTTATCAAGCATCGGATCTGTATCTTGGAGCCACAGTGATTCTACAGGACCACAAGTTTAACATCACCACAGCCGATATATTTGCGCTACAGTTCATGGAAGGTCATTGCGAAGAATTTCCACTGTCCAATGTCTCTAGAATCGTCCAGAAGATACGTTCGGCCTTGGAGCCGATCTACAAGGAATACGTTGCCAAAAATATGGGCAAAGTGGTCCACAAAAAAATCGATGATCGATCGGTGGCCACCGTTACCTACGAGGACGTTCGTGACATGTTAAAGGAGCTGTTGGGTGATCAAATAGTAGAACAAGAGATAGTGACGATCTGTCGCTTCTTTTCGGCTGAATCCAAAAAGGCGGACCTCTGCGATAGGGAATTGGTTCGATCGGCTATCCATGGAGAGTTGACGCGTCAACTTTGGGACAACATCGAGCGTACTAAGGAGCACATTTACCATCTGGATCCCTGCAACAATGGTTATACCAGTGCCAAGAATATCATCACCACGATTAAGGCTTGTCGGATTCCTCTGGACAACGCTTTGATCGATGCACTTTTGCAGATGTACGTTAAATAACTAAATAATCTTACTAATCCAAAATAATCCTTAATAATTGTTTTGTAGTGTCCATTACAACGAGTGTGGTGACGTGGAGATCAAAGACTTCCTGTGCATCCTGAACCCACTGGCAGTGCCCTGTAAGCCGTTGCAGCCTCTAAACATTAAGCATGATGTCTGTTATTTTACTCCCTACAAAGTGACCGGCAACCTGGTGGAATGGGACCATCTGCTGTCTAGTATTGATCTCGAGAGCAATCTTTCCAAACAAACATCGTAGAATAGTTTGGGTCAGATCTTTTTTCTATTTATTTGTATATCTTTTGCATTTTTGTGTAGAATAAATTACGAACGTATATGACTGCAAAAAAAAGAATGAAATTTTTCTTTTCTCTAACCTCCAACCTTAAGAAGAAAAGAAAATTCAAATCTGGAGCAATTTGATTCATCTGGAATTTTGAATCTTTTTCTGGAAGTCGTAATCTGAAATCAGGATACTGAATCTGAAATGATTTTGAAATCTAAATTTAAAATTGGAAATCTGAATCTGAAGTTAGAATCAAAATTATTATTGAAATAGGATCCCGAATCTTAAATTCAAATTTGAAATCTGAAATGTGAATCTGATTTCTGAAATCAGAGTCTGTATCTAGAATCAGAAATCTAGATATGAAATCTTGAATTGAACCCTGAATCAAAACCAATAAATCTGAAATCCGGATCTGAAATCTGAATCTCAATAGGAAATCTTCATCAAAAATCTGAATTTGAAATCTGTAATCTAAAATAAGAATCTGAATTTGTATCCTTTATCTGAAATCTAAACCTGAAATCAGAATCTGAATTCCGAATTTTGAATCGAAATCTGCGATTTGAATCAGAAATTAGAATCTAAAACCTTAATCTTTAACTAAAAAAGAATGAAATCCCAATCTGAATTTTTTTAACCTACATTATGAATCCGGAACTGCAATCTAAAGCCTGAATTCGAAATACAAATATTAATCTATAATATCTATAATAATCTAAATTTAAATTCTTAAAAATTTAATCTCCAATTCGAAGCCGAAATCTATAATCTAAAATTTGAATAAAAAATCTGAATCTGGAATCTGGAATCTGAAATCTGAATCTGAATCTATCGCTGAAAAAAAAATGAAATCCGATTTTGAATCTAAAATCTGAATCTGAAATCTATATTTGAAACTGGGCAGATTCTGAATCAGGATTCATGAGCATTCTGAATTGCAGATGGAAAACTCAAGTCCAAACACAGCTTTCAAAATTGAATAAAAATTCATGTTCTGTACGAAGATTCAGAACTGAAGTTTTTAACTCATATTTGGCAGAATTAACGTTCCAGAATTTGGATATGGAATTTGGAATTCAGATTCGGTATGCAGATTTTAACACAGGTTTCCAATCCGGCATCTGAAATTTCGATGCTATGTTTGGATTTGAGATCCGCATTGAGACTCGAAATTTTTCGATTTAGGATCAACATTTAAATTTTGCGCGATGATATCAGGGAGATGTTCCGGAATTACGAGGAACACACTTGGGAGCTCTGTGTAAAATGAAATCTAAGAAAATACATACCGTTTTTAACATTTTGGCAACGAAAGCAAAACTTGTTCCTGAATGACAAAACAGCTTAACCTCATTAACGGGTTCGGCAAATAGTTACCTTTTTTCGAGATGAATTGTACCGTTTTGTTTAGTTCAATCCAGGTCAACTTCACCTCACTACTAGGTAAGATTTACTTTTTTTGGATTCACCTTTTTCTGGGTGAAATGTACCTTTTTTCCAGCTCGATTCAGGTAATATTTCGAGTTTCATCTTCGAAGTGGTAAAAGTTACCCTTTTGGCTTTCGCGAGCGTTCACCTTGCTATCTCGGTAAATTTTACCTTTTATTATTTTCCGTGCATACAGTAAGGTTTTTTTTAAAACTGATATACGTACCGCGTAAAAACGTGCAAAAAAACGTGTTAATACCCGAAAACCGTGTAAAAAACCGAGCTAATTGCGGAAAACCGTGTAAAAAAGACCATTCAAATTCTGCAGCTCTGAAACTTGAAACAATAAGACATGTAACTTGACACTAAAGACCTGAGACTTGAGACCTGAGACTTTAGACTTAAGATTTGAGAAATAAGACCTGAGATTTGAGACCTACGTACTGGTACCTGAGACTTGAGACCTGACAATTGAGACTTGAGACCTGAGAACTGATACCCTGAGACGTAAGACCTGGGACTTTCGACATGACACCTGAGACCTCAGACATGCGACCTCAGACATGGGACATAACACCTGATACCTGAGACTAGAGACCTGAGACATGGAATATGAGACCTGAGACTTGAGACTTCAGACATGACAGGTCTCATGTCTCAGATCTCATGTCAAATGTCTCATGTCTCATGTATCATGTCTCATGTTCCATGGCTCTTGTCTTATGCCTCAGGTCTCATGTCTTAGGTTTCAAGTCTCATGTCTCTTGTCTCAGGTCCCAGGTATTAGGTATTGTGTCTCATATCTCAGGTCCCAGCTCTCAGGTCTCAGGACTCATGTCCCATGTCTCAGGTCTCAGGTGTCAGGTCTCAGGATTCAGATCTCTTGTGTCAGGTCTCAGGTCTCATGTCTCACTTTCTTAGTCAAAGAAATAAGATTTTCCCAACTTCAACAATTTCTAAGTGTTTCCCGTTCAAAAGGACTATTTTCCGTCAAAAACCGCGTTAATTCCCGAAAAACCGTGTAAAAAAATTGCGTTAAAAAACCCTGGTGTATCTGTATGTCCTCGAGGTGTTTTTTTCGCAATTTTCAGCTAAGTTCAGTACTCCAAAAGATTTCAAACAATTTTTATACATAAAAAATTTAAAAAAATAATTAGCAGTTAGCTTTTTTACCAATTTTTAATAAGAACTATTGAAAAATGTCTCATTTATAAAGTCGAAGGGAAGGATTAGAGAAACATGAAATATCAAAGATAGAAAGAATATGCTGTTAATATCATGAATTGCGGAAATTTCGGGTCCAAGTCCCGTCGGTGAGCCGTTGTATCTTTTTCAAAAAATTCATGATATTTACGGCTTATGTTCTTTATTTCTTTGATATCTCATGTTTCTCTCGTACTTCCCCAAGACGAACAATAAATTTGAAAATTACTTTTTTAAAGGTCAATAATGTTATTTCCGGTGACAACATATTTTTTCTTAACGGAATCATACCATGCAGAAGAGGGTTTATTTTATTTATTTTAGAATCTCGAATGTTTACCCTAGTGGTTCCAAATCAACGAATTCAAGTAACAAAGCATGCCTTTAAAATGGGAATTTTATTTCAACAAAGTAATCTTGTTACAAATTTGCCGTAGCTAATCATCATTCCTTTTTCGGTCCTCGCCCAAACCAGTCAAGGTTTTTGGAGTTCGCCCCGTTGAAAAAAAAAATTCTTTGGAACCATGTTCAAAATTCTCAGTGAAGTAGCGGTCCGAAATCTTGTGCCCATCCGTTCGGCGCTTCTCGGAACATCGGAGCTGACACCATCCGTCGTCCCGCGCATGTCCATGGGTAGCTGTTCTGGAGGAAAAGGCGACAAACCGAGATCTTCCCACGACAAAAAGAAGAGAGGAAGAAGATCATCGAAAGATGGTTGCCACCACAGGGACGAGGGCAAGAAATTAACGGATTTCAGCAAAAAGAAGGAGTGTCAGCCAAAGAAGTGCGAGAAAGTCGACCGGGAGAAGGCGAAATCTAGATCGAAATCCAGATCGAGATCCAAGTGCCATGACAAGAAAAAAAGCAAACGCAGCAGCTCCTCTTCGAGCAAGAAAAGGTCCGGATGTCCGGATAAGAAGAAGGAAAAATTCTCCTGCGGCAAGGCACTGCTGGATGAGAAGAAAAAGTAGTTGCTTAGATCAAGATCTTATATTTTGCTACTAGAGTTTTTCTAATAAACAACTAAAAAGTGTAAAAAAGTTTTTCCTTGAAGACGTCCACTCTCTGGAGTCAATTTCAATTTATTTGAGAAATTCAATCTTTAGCTTTCGTGTCATCGAGCTTTTTCTTTCATTAGTTTGTGGTACACGGATGTGATATGAATTAACGTTAATGGTGAGTATATTCTTCAAATTTCTTAGATTTTTTGTCATCGTTCATAATATTCCATCATATAGTTAAAAGAAAAAAAACCACAACACAGTTTCGTACACGAAACAATTCCACGTTATTGCGCGATACAATCAATAATCCTTGTTACAACGAATGCCTCGAGTTTTCTGTTGCAGAAAACAGCTTACACAACTGAGCCTTCTTCATAAACTATTTGCTAGTAAACGGTTTAGTCCAAAAATGTTTGCCTTATCGAACGACAAAGGTTTAAAAATCCAATACTTTTTTCAATAGTTGATACATTATTGCTTATACACTAAGTACACGTACTGCTGTAGGATGCAACGGTAAATTAGGTTAGGTCTGACCCGGGAAAAATCCCCTAGATATAGAGCTGGCTTCCAAAATTCCACCAAGCGGCAGTGACGTTTCACACCAAATTTCTTGATACATTCACGGACGGGTTCTGATTGTCAACTACCACCGACCGGGAAAAATCGTTTCAGTTCCTGCTCCTAGCTAGAAATCTGTTTCTCCGTAACTTCGTCCTCGTCTTCCTCTTGCTCCTCGGCGGCCGAAGTCACGTGTCCATTAGTGATGGTGATAATGACGGGAGCATCGCTCCCCAGCGAGTGGAGATCCGCTGCGCCGAAGCTGCCCCCACTGCCACCTCCATCCAGCAGTTGCGTCGATATAATACTGATACTGTCGTCATCGAGACGATCCTCCAATCCCAATAGGGAATTGTTGCCGCCGGTGCCATTGCCGACCGGATGTTGCTGCGACGACAGCCGGAAGATATCACAGGTACGCTCGTACGATGTAATGCTGACATCGTTGGTCGAAGTGACGGAAGTGCCCGTTAGGGAGTTTTTCGTTATGCTACCGTCTTCGTAATCTAGAATGGGAGAAAGTGTTTGGGTTTGGTTTTTTTTTCTGATATTCGATTAATGAGCGAGCAGTTATTCGAAACATTTGGGGATATTTGAACCACATAAGTTGTCAGTTTAGATTATTGTCAATAGTCGTGTTTTATCAATAGGAGATTCCGAACGTCTTTCTAAACTTTAAATAAAAAGTTATAATGAAAGTTATTATCGGAGAACAAAAACTGTAGGATAGAAAAAATTCGCATACAGTTTTTCAACTTTTCACTGCTAGTAACCATATTAACCTGATTGCAGTCACCTGGAAATTCTACCAGCGTCGAGAATTCGATAACCGTACACGACGTGGCCTCGTATTCGTTCGACGGGATGCTTATCGCGGCCATCCTCATGTGCTTACCAACCAGCTGGATCGTGGTGACATCCGGCACATATTCTGCTGACAGGCGGCCAGCAGCAAAGACTCCATGGCGACACCGGTCCAGACAATAAACACATCTGTCGATCGCACCATCGACAGCAGGACGCAACACATTTTCTGCTGACCAGGCGGACAGCAGCGGGTTAATCACGGCGACACTTCGCCTAAACATCAATCAACGCATCTATCGATCGAACTATCGATAGCAGAAATTCCTGGCGCTACCCGCCCGAAAATCGGATCAACTCAAACCCGAAATGGACTAAATTAGAATTTTAACACATCAGTTTTGGAATAAAAAAAATCTGGATGGAAACCGGGTCTGGTGGACAAAACTTTGGACCGGAAAGTCATGCAAGCTTATAGCTTACGCCAGTAGGAAGACTGCCTCAGTTCGAGACGTGGGCAAAAAAGTGGGATCCCCTCTCAGCACCGTCCATCGTGCCAAGTTAAGATTGGGTCTAAAGTAGGGTTGCCAGAATTTTTTCAGCATGTATCCGGGCCGAACAAATCCGGGAAATTTTATTTAAAAACCTGGCAAAATCCGGGCATTTGATTTCAAAATTGACGTCCTTAAACCGGGCAATTTCCGGAAAAATTTGGTTCAAACCCAGAAATAAATCAACAATAATCAAGAATCGTTTGGAGGAATAAATAAAAAAAAATTAACATCATAATTTGATTTTTTTTGTTTTGCCAATTAAAATCAGCTACTTTAAAATCAATAAAAAATGTTTGTTTTGTTAAAACTTCAAAAAAATATCGTTAAAAATTATTAAAATGTTATTCCAAATTCGGGCCAGTTGGGAATTCCTCCACTATTCCCGGTAATCTGGAACGTTTGCTATTCGATTTGTTCAATTTCATGTAAGACGAATCATTCCATACAACGCCAAGAATATGAAAAGAAAATTGGTTTTCACTTCTTTTTTTATCCATGTTGAAAATGCCTATTTGAATTTTTTTTAAGTGCAATATTGCCAATTTGATAAATTTACGACGTTATAAAAGATTTTTTTTTATTAAAAAAGTCTGCTACCGAGCATGCTTAGAAAATAAAACAATTGCTTGGAGATTTGTCGAGCAATTGCTTCAGATTTGGGCTTTATTCATACCAAACTAGCTTGTTCTAAAAGTAAAAGATTCTGTCAGAGAAAACAGCTGTCAAAACAAACTTTATTCATAGTGTTGAGGAAAACAATAACAGCACTGGCAACTCTGCACTCAGCTGGCTCACCAGGACAGCTAGACTGTCCCTTGGCGGAAGCATCATCGGCTGTCATCTGAAACGTCAATCCTATTTCCCGCGTGTGACAAATAGGCAGTTTTAATTACAGTTGCTATTTTAAGTTAATAAAGTTTTTATAATAGTAGATTAAATACTGTGTCGCTTATTCGGTCATCACGTCCCGCACGGTATTTAAAAGTGGCAACGAGATATCGCGGTAGTTTTTTGTTTCGCGAGTGAAGTTTAAAGTTAACTCGTTCAACATCCCAAGCAACCAAAAGTTCGAATATCACTTAAGGAACGAACTAATAAGTTCATAAATAGCTGTACAAAAGTTCTGTGGAACTTTTTTGCTGTTCAAAATGCTTTTTCGAGGTCCATGGAACTTCATTCTTTATCAAGTTCAGCCAATACCCAAAAAAAGCTTTAAAGTACTGTTTTGGTTTCTGTTTCTACTTTTTGGGAACTTTAAAGTTTGTATGAAGAATAACAATCTACTTGTTACGTACTTCTCATTTTTTTTCAAAATCAAGTAGCTATCAAAGGGTTGCAAGTCTTTTTGTACAGATCAATAGTTCGTAAAAAGTCTCTGTTGTACTATTTTGTAAACTTGAAAGTTTTTAATTAGTCCCAACCGGCGTTCAAAAGCAACTTCGTGTTATAGAAACTTTGAAGTACATAGATTTAAAAGCTAAAATCTACTTTTTTCGAACTTCAACACGTGTTTGCATAAATAAACACATCGTTACTTGGGAAACAACTATATGAAGTACACATTAAGTTCCGGAAGAACTTTTTAACAGCTTGAAAGTGGGAATTAAGTAGAAATAAAGAACCTGAAAGTCGTTTTAAAGAAAATCATCACATCGAGTAAAATCGTTGCCTACTCATGATGTTCATATAGGGCAACAAGTGTGGATCTCAACTTTCAAGCGGTGAGCTCGGGTTCGAGGCTTGGTAAGAACATGTTTTTTAAATGTAATGTGAGTTAGTAACAAATATAGTTCATTAATATGAATCAAAATCGCAGACTTGAGAAGGCAATTGAAGGAGCGGAAGAGTAATTTTTTCGATTTTTTATGCTGCTTATAAAGTGGATTTTGAAGCTGGTTAGAAGTTGTTTGACGATTTATGCGAACTTTTTGTCAACTTTAAAGTTCGTTTAACTACTTAAAAATTGAGCTGAAAAGAAGTTATATTAACATACTCGATTAAGCTGATCAAACCTGATAGAGGAATGTTATCCGAACTTTTGGTTGCTTGGGATACCGCCTCCCACGCGGAAACGTCGGATTTCGTCGATGTCAGATCTGGACGACGAAATGAACGGTGCTGCTGGAAATAACCCAAATGGACCACAACCCGCTGCCAATGGGCACAACCAGCAAGGGCAGCCGTCGTTGTCAACCGACGTCCTGATAGTCCAGCTCCTTCAACAGCTCCAGCAACAGCAGCAAGCAACGAATTTACTCATACAGCAGCAGCAAAGAGCCCAGGAGCAGCAAAATGCTAGGTTCCAGCTGCAAAATGAGGCCATTAACAACATGCGTCTTCCGTCTAGCTCAGCAAGGTTGTTCGACTCTTTAGCGAGCAATGTTAAGGAATTTCGGTATCAGTTAAACGAGAACATAACCTTCACTGTATGGTTTTCACGGTATGAAGAGCTGTTTTACAAGGACGCGACTGAGTTAGATGATTCTGCCAAAGTGCGTTTACTTATGCGAAAACTCGGAGTTTCGGAACATGAGCGTTACACAAGTTTCATTCTCCCGCAAACTGCAAAAGATTTTACCTTCGAACAGACAGTCTCAAAGTTAAAGAATCTGTTTGGAGCTCCAGAATCAATCCTGAGCCGCCGATATCGTTGCTTGCAGGAATCAAAAGGTCCAACCGAAGACTACGTAAGCTATGCCTGCAGAATCAACCGCAGTTGTGTCGAATTTGAGCTCGGTAGAATAACCGAAGAAGAATTTAAGTGTCTCATCTTCGTTTTTGGGCTTAAATCTGAAGTCGACGCAGAAATCCGAACGCGGCTCCTGACCCGGATCGAGGAAACAACTGGCATTACCCTTGAAAAACTATCAGCCGAATGTCAGCGTCTCATCAACTTACGGCATGATACGGAAATGATCGAGGGTAGTTCGGTCAATGCTATAAGAGGACAGCAGTTTCAGGCCCCATCTGAGACAAAACAATTTCAGACGTCGGATAAAGGTGCACTCTTTGTTCCAGACCAACGAATGCCATCGGGTCCCTGCTGGAATTGTGGGCAGATGCATTTTAATAAAGATTGCCCTTTCAAGAGCCACAAATGCTCGGACTGCAACCGGTTTGGTCATCGAGAGGGCTTTTGTTCTAGCTCTCGCCGATCATCAAGGTCTAGACGCCAGCAGAGGAAGAATGTCAACAACTTCGAGGTCGACATGAGAACCGTGAGTGTCGCATTGTGTACAGTGAAAAATAAAAGGAAATATGTGTCAGCCGAGCTCAATGGAACAAAAGTGAAACTTCAGTTCGACACCGCATCGGACATAACAGTGCACAGTGGTGCAGAACAGCAATCTAGCTGTACGAAATTAATAGCGCCCAGGGATGAAGAGATAGACATTTGATGTCTTCAGCAATATTGTTCAGTTTTACAAGGGGCATATTCTAGTATCAAAATATTTGCCGAGGGGTCCACCGATAGCGAGATAAAAATGCTAACTTTTTTCTTTTTCAAATTAGGGCTTTGATGTCTTCGACAAAGTTGTTTATCTGATCAAAATACATAAGTTTGTTGAATATGTCAAAGTCCTGTCACATCACCCTCAGGAGTTACAGTCAAAGTAAAAAAAATCTCTTGAAAAAACTGTTTTTTGAACCTGACACGTTGTAGATGGGATAAAATGGTTCGCTGTCTTTGAAACAAAGTTGTAACAAGCCACGATCTACATTTGTCTCATACATTATGATGGGTTTAGAAGTTGCTGAAGCTCTATAGAAAGCATTTAGTGTATTTTATTGGCAATTTTGGAAGGCTCATCCATCGAAAAGTGCACATTTTCGCAACATCCCCTTTTTTGTGATTATTTTTGATGATAAGCGGAACCATTTCCGTTTGAAATTAGCGCGGAAATCGGTGGAACTAGTAGAGATTTGAATGATTGAAAATACACGTTTTATGTAAAAATGACCTGTTTTACTTATAGAAAAAACGTTAAAACATTTAATTGATTAATAAAATGTTGCAGTTTTATTTTTTATATTTTGTTTTATTAATAGACATTTAAATTCGATTTTTCAAATCATTTAAACCCCAAAAATTGAATGGAACTTATCTGTTAAATTTGGTAGAGCACTAAATTAATATTTGAATTATAGAATTCTGCCATTACAATATAACTGCTATAACTGGTTCCAAGTAACTGTGACCAAGTAACCAATCTTACAAGCAATTCGCTTTTGTCTTTTCGTTGAGTCACAAGTTTTAATCGAATTTGAATGCCTTTTAATAAAACAAAATATGTAAAAGAAAACTGCAACATTTTATTAATCAATTAAATTTTTTAACGTTTTTTTTTATAAGTAAAATAGGTAATTTTTACATAAAATGTGCATTTTCAATCATTCAAATTTCTACTAGTTCCACTGATTTCCGCGCTAACTTCAGATGAAAATGGTTCCGCTTATCATCAAAAATAATCACAAAAAAGGGGATGTTGCGAAAATGTGCACTTTTCGATGGACGAGCCTTCCAAAATTGCCAATAAAATACACTAAATGCTTTCTATAGAGCTTCAGCAACTTCTAAACCCATCATAATGTATGAGACAAATGTAGATCGTGGCTTGTTACAACTTTGTTTCAAAGACAGCGAACCATTTTATCCAATCTACAACGTGTCAGGTTCAAAAAACAGTTTTTTCAAGAGATTTTTTTTACTTTGACTGTAACTCCTGAGGGTGATGTGACAGGACTTTGACATATTCAACAAACTTATGTATTTTGATCAGATAAACAACTTTGTCGAAGACATCAAAGCCCTAATTTGAAAAAGAAAAAAGTTAGCATTTTTATCTCGCTATCGGTGGACCCCTCGGCAAATATTTTGATACTAGAATATGCCCCTTGTAAAACTGAACAATGTTGCTGAAGACATCAAATGTCTATCTCTTCATCCCTGGGCGCTATTAATTTCGTACAGCTAGATTGATGTTCTGCACCACTGTGCAGTGGTGTCAAGTGAAACTTGGAGAAAAGTTGGTAAACCGAGCACAAAAACAGCATCAGTGCACAGTGGTGCAGAACATCAATCTAGCTGTACGAAATTAATAGCACCCAGGGATGAAGAGATAGACATTTGATGTCTTCAGCAACATTGTTCAGTTTTACAAGGAGCATATTCTAGTATCAAAATTTTTGCCGAGGGGTCCACCGATAGCGAGATAAAAATGCTAACTTTTTTGTTTTTCAAATTAACGCTTTGATGTCTTCGACAAACTTGTTTATCTGATCAAAATACATAAGTTTGTTGAATATGTCAAAGTCCTGTCACATCACCCTTAGAAGTTACAGTCAAAGTAAAAAAAAATCTCTTGAAAAAACAGTTTTTTGAGCCTAACACGTTGTAGATTGGATAAAATGGTTCGCTGTCTTTGAAACAAAGTTGTAACAAGCCACGATCTACAATTGTCCCATACATTATGATGGGTTTAGAAGTTGCTGAAGCTCTATAGAAAGCATTTAGTGTATTTTATTGGCAATTTTGGAAGGCTCGTCCATCGAAAAGTGCACATTTTCGCAACACCCCCTTTTTTGTGATTATTTTTTATGATAAGTGGAACCATTTTCATTTGGAATTAGCGCGGAAATCGGTGGAAATAGTAGAAATTTGAATGATAGAAAATACACATTTTATGTAAAAATTACCTGTTTTACTTATAGAAAAAACTTTAAAACATTTAATTTATTAATAAAATGTTGCAGTTTTCTTTTCTATATTTTGTTTTATTAAAAGGCATTTAAATTCGATTAAAACTTATGAATCGACGTCTATCTCTTCATCCCTGGGAGCTATTAATTTCGTACAGCTAGATTGATGTTCTGCACCACTGTGCAGTGAAAGCAAAATCTGCATCCGGAGATACTCTGGCTCTACTGTCGGAATTTGAATGTTTAGTGAAAATAAGTGGCATTTCCCAAATCTGTACGGTGTTTGTTGTGTCACAAGACTTGAACATTCTTGGACTGGACCTCATTGAAAAGTTTTGTTTGGATTCTGTCCCAATGGTGAACTTTTGCTATCAAATCAGTGAAAAAGTGGACCCTATCACCATCCGTCTTAAACGAAAATACCCGAAAGTGTTCAGTACAGATTTGGGAAAGTGCACCAAAACCGTAGTGAAGTTGGATCTGAAACCAGACCGAAGACCAGTGTTTAGACCCAAACGTCCTGTGGCATACTCAATGTACATGGCCGTTGATGAGGAATTAGACCGTTTGGAGCACCTCGGCATAATTACACCCACTGACTATTCCGGAGTGGGCGGCTCCAATTGTTGTGGTGCGTAAGGCGAACGGCAACATACGGCTCTGCGGCGACTATTCCACAGGTCTCAACGATGCTATACAACCGAACCAGTATCCCCTGCCGCTGCCAAATGATATTTTCAACAAACTGGGTAACTGCAGGGTGTTCAGCATCGTCGATATGTCTGAGTCTTATCTACAAATTCCTGTCGATGAAGCTACGAGTAAGTTGCTGTCCATTAACACCCATCGAGGCATCTATCAAGTTAATAGTCTGGCACCGGGTGTCAAGGCTGCGCCAGAAATTTTTCAACAAATCGTCGACACGCTGCTGGCCGGACTTTCAAGGACCTGTGGTTATTTAGATGACCTGATTGTGGGTTGTAAAACCGAAGAAGATCACTGGAACAACCTCCAGGCTTTGTTTCAGCGCTTGGAGGAATTTGGTTTCACAGTGCGGTTAGAGAAATGTTCGTTTGGTCGCCAGCAAATTAAATATCTGGGCCATTTGTTGGATCACCATGGAATCCGCCCAGATCCCGGGAAAGTCGCTGCCATCAAGCTTATGCCTTCTCCCAATAATGTCAGCGAAGTACGCTCATTCCTAGGAGCTATAAATTTTTACGGGAAATTCGTTGCTAACATGAGAGACCTGCGTTATCCTCTGGAGGAATTGTTGGAATCCGGACTAAAATTTGTTTGGAGCCCAGAATGCCAAGCATCTTTCGTCAAGTTTAAAGAAATCCTTTCGTCAGATCTCCTACTCACGCACTACAACCCGCAGCTGGAAATAATCGTTTCCGCTGATGCATCGTCGGTCGGTCTTGGAGCCAAAATTTCGCATCGATTTCCCGACGGAACGGTTAAGGTAGTGCAACACGCCTCCAGAGCGCTGGCACCCGCCGAACGAAATTACAGCCAGATCGATCGAGAAGGACTAGCCATCATCTTTGCTGTTACGAAGTTTCACCGAATGGTATTCGGTCGGAAATTTCGCCCCCAGACAGATCACGCCCCATTACTGCGAGTCTTTGGTTCGAAAACTGGAATACCCGTTTACACAGCCAACCGGTTACAGCGCTGGGCGCTTACATTGCTCCTATACGACTTCACCATTGAGTATGTATCGACAGCAAAGTTCGGTCAAGCCGACATCCTTTCTCGCCTCATCAACCAGCATGTGAAGCCATCCGAAGATTATGTCATCGCAGCCGTGACCCTTGAAAATGACGTAAAATCTGTAACAGCAAACACATTTCATGCTTTCCCTATCACTTTTAGTTCGGTCGAGTCAGCATCGTTAAAAGACCCGGTAATGAAGCAAGTTTATCGTTTTATTCAAAATGGCTGGCCTCACAAACTTGCCCTCAACAAAGATGACGAGTTGCAGCGATTTTTCGATCGACGCGACTCCCTAACCACCATAAACGGATGCGTTCTTTCCGGTGAACGGCTGGTTATTCCTGCTAGGTTGCGGAAGCAATGTCTAGAACAACTTCATCTAGGACACCCAGGCATTGTTCGAATGAAAGCTATCGCTCGCAGCTACGTATATTGGCCGTCTTTGGACAAAGAAATAGTTCGATATGGTTCTTCTTGTCCCCACTGTGCGATGGCTTCAAAAGCTCCTGCTATTTCACCGCCGATTTTGTGGCCGAAAACAACCCGTCCTTGGCAAAGAGTGCATATCGATTTTGCCGGACCTATCAGCGGTGAATACTATCTTCTTGTTATCGATTCTCACTCAAAGTGGCCTGAAATAGTACCAACAAGCCGGATCACATCCGCAGCGACCATTAATCTGTTACGTAATATTTTTGCCAGACTAGGAAATCCCGAGACCATTGTCTCAGACAATGGTTTGCAGTTTACCAGCGCAGAATTTGCCCAATTCTGTGTCACAAATGGAATTTCGCACATCAGAACTGCACCTTTCCACCCGCAGTCAAATGGACAGGCGGAAAGATTTGTCGATACCTTCAAGCGGGCCATAAAAAAATCACGTCGGAGAGGGGTACGATAAAAGAAGCGCTCGATATATTTTTACTAACATATCGCAGTACACCGAATCGCTCGAATCCAGATTGCCTATCACCATCAGAAGTTATGTTTGGCCGTAAAATCCGGACTAGTTTGGAGCTTCTTCGTCCGCCCAATCCCAAACTTCCGACCTCAGTCGCGAAAGTCCGTTCGTTTGAGCATGGTCAATCAGTGTATGCCAAGGTCTTCCGGAACAACAAGTGGAAATGGGCTCGAGGAAGTATTTTGCAGAAAGTGGGCCAAGTCATGTACAACGTAGCTATCGAAGCCATGAAGGGACGCCATGAAGGGACACCGCTGTTAAACGACAATGAACAACCCAAGTCTACCAAACCGCTGCCAGTTGATATTTTTCTGGATGCTTGGAATCTTCCCGCATCTTCGGCGATCGAATTAGAAGAAGCTGTTGCCAATTCAACAACACTCAGAGAGCTAGTGGAACTTCCGTCGTTGTCACCAACTGATAGTGAGTCTAGCTCTTCAACTATGGAATCATCAATGTCTGATGCAGAACTTTCATCGCCGCATTTTGAATCTGCTTCGGCTAGTACTCCTTCAGCAGTTCCTCCACGGCGATCAACCAGGAATCGCAAACCACCCCAGAGGTTTCAGGCTTACCTTCGTTATTAGGGGGAGGTGTTGAGGAAAACAATAACAGCACTGGCAACTCTGCACTCAGCTGGCTCACCAGGACAGCTAGACTGTCCCTTGGCGGAAGCATCATCGGCTGTCATCTGAAACGTCAATCCTATTTCCCGCGTGTGACAAATAGGCAGTTTTAATTACAGTTGCTATTTTAAGTTAATAAAGTTTTTATAATAGTAGATTAAATACTGTGTCGCTTATTCGGTCATCACGTCCCGCACGGTATTTAAAACATAGCAACCGAAGCTTCAAGTGACTACTCGACTGCTCGATTTGGTTTAGCAAAAGCAATTGCTAGGTTTTTTTCATACCACCTATTAATGACTTGTGACTCGTCTTATGTAATAGGGCCCATGAAATCGCATCCGTGGGAGACCTTAAGTGCATAACAAAAATATGCTCATACGCTTAAGATCTTAGTTTTAACATGTTCTTTTACGTGGGAAAGGAATTTTTGATGAAACATCAATTAGGGTGCTGTTCAGATACCACGTGGACAGAAAAATGAGATTTTTGACCCCCTCCTTCCCCTCCGTGGACAAGCGTGGACATTTGAAAATCCCCTACCCCCCTCCCCGGATGTCCACGTAGACAGATTCGAAATTGCTTGTTTTCTAAATTTATTTTGACAGTTAGAAAACACTACTTTTTGCCTTTTTGTTATTGAAATGGCTGATTTTGAAGAAAAAACGAATAAGTATTTCCTGATACAAAAGTATTTTAAAAATTTAAATTTGTAAATTCTCCAAAAGGGTAACGCTCACAAAGCGAGTGGGTATATGCAAGGTCTCCAATTTTCACATTCACAACACCAAAGTTTGTCAAATGGCAAAGGCTTACTACTGTAAGTTTGTTTTCGATGTTTTCAGTTGAAATTCGACGGTGCTTCAAATGACGATGACGTTAATGATTTTCAAAGTGCACCTGATGATTTTCGAATGAAAATCAAGACATTCAATTTCAAACGAAAATGAAAATTGTTATTTTAATGTGATTTTTTTTCAAGTCTATTTTTTGGGATTATAAACTATTTCAGAGAGGAACTAAGCCAACAAACTTGAAACTCATTTTATTTATATTATTTTTGATTCAAGTTAGAGGAATCGATTTTACAACCAACAACAAAATCTAAAATAGATTTTTTTTCATTTTGACAGCTTGATTCTTTAAAAAACGATCTTATAATTAAAATTTATGTAGGGTAGAAGCACTAGTTATTGAACAGGTACCAGATATTGAACACTAGTAAAACATTAACCGATTAAAACAATAATATACAGTAGAAAAATGAATCAAAATCCGTTGTGCCACTGTTAAAGCATTTTCTAACTCTGTTCAAATTTTTATCAAGAATCTCGGACTCTTAAAGCCACAATCCTCGAAACTTGAATATGTGGTCAAATTTTGGCATGGTTTTTCGACTGGATGAAGAAAACAGCCTAATTTTAATTGGGGGAAAAATTGGATAAAAGACAAATAAACGTCTAAGATAATGATATGAGTGGTTTCAACTAAGTCTTTTTAAATGATTTCTATAAGAGTGGCAGCCTTTATAATCCTAAATTTCTAAAAATTTAACAAATTAAAGTGTTCAATCATTGGATCACAGAAAACGCCAATGTTTCAATTATTGAACGTTCAATCTAGCAGTACTCGTTTCGTAAAGAAATGCATGTACCAGTTATTGAACAAACATCGGTTGGTGTTTGGAAATGTAAACAAACTGCTTCTCGGTTGCTAGCTCAACCGAAATCGCCCCTGCAACGCATACTATCAAGCGAAATACCCCTAAATATATGCAATGATATTCAATGTTTACGTGTTCAATAATTAGAACATTGCCTGTTCAATATTTGAATCATTGTGTTCAATCATTGGAACAAAAGTAATTTTGAATAAAAATGCTTAAATAATAATTTCAAAACATATTTCCGCGAAAAAAAATATATCGATTCGAAGCAGAGAAATAAGCTTAAGCTACGCTATCAAAATTTTATCAGAAAAACCTTTCGTTATTATTTATTGGCCACAAATGTGTTGAATCCCAAAGATGGTGTTCAATATATAGTGTTCTTACCCTACTAATTTGATGATTTTCAACAAGACATGAAAATGAAAGCAATAATTTTCAATCGAAAATTTTTTCTTTCATTTGACTGTAATGTGGACCGGGCTGAAAGTTTTATTTACTGACTTTCATAGCAACCTGAAACCTACAAGTTTTCTTTTGGCGGCAAAAAAAGTTATTCGATTGTGAATTTCCAAAGCAGTCAAGTTTCAAATGATTGAATGAAAATTGGAGACTATGGGTATATGATTTAATTAGGAGGGAAATATTAAAAAACTAGGACATGTTCACAAAAGCGAGACGATGAACAACTCAATGTTTAATGCTTTTTTTCAAGTTATTCAGTGAAGAAAAAATGGAAAATTGACGCCAAAATTTTGCTGGCTTGAACGAAAGTTTCTTTCCTGAAGCACTTTCTGAAGTCAGATAAAAAATGGGAATTTTTTAAGTTACGTCACTCGAGTCGCAGAATAGGCCTTAAATCTAAGGGACTTCGACTTTAAACTGGTGATTCACCAGTGGTGAAGATAAATATCGAACTAAACAATTTCATGTGTACCTAACCTACCAACTTTCCGATCCAAAATTCGGAAGCAGAACTCATACCAGAGTTTGCGCAAAAAAGTTCGAAAATGTGAGTTTGGTTACTTTAAAATGTCGCAGGTCTCCCATTTTGTTCGGGGGACTTGAGACGTAACTCCTCTTCCGAACGTTGGAGACTTGTGATTTGTTGCCTCCTGTGGACTAGGCTTAAAAATTCTAATACAGAATCCAAATTTCGAAATAATTACCTAGCGTGACATAAAATGCATAATTCGTCGGTGGTTTGTTACATTCTTAAATATTTCTGTAGTTCATATGGTTCATATCCCCGAATGTTTCTCAATAATAGATCAATCAATGCTAAAAACTTACCAAGAAAACACCAAACAGCTAACTAAAAAAAACATCAGCATGCACTAAGTAAAACTGAAACAGAATGGATAAATAACAGCCAAGGGTAAAAGCACATCTAGAACGAAAACTAAAAAAAACTGAAACATCCAGAAGCGAAAGGAATTTCGGAAACAAAAAAAAACAGAAACATACACGAAACATTCGTTTTTTAAGTACCAAAAATTTGTATTGGCTCAGCGGAATAAATTGTAAATTATGTTTTCGTAAATTTTGTACATTAGATTTAAATAGCTAACGGGCAAACCTAACACTAACTATCCACGTAAAGTATTTAGCAAATTTAAAAATATATAAAGGTACATTTCGTTTAGGACGGTGGAGTAATTTAGGAAAGTGAAGTAGCTTATGGAATGGCCTTGGGTGTGTGTGAAATGACACGAATCAATCATGGGTAATCACGTTTATTCTTCCCAAATCTCATCTTCTTCGAGTTCGAGTATTTCCGTCTCGGATTACATACAAATTTTCTTGGTAGTTAAAACGGTGCACTCGGAGCGCGGAAGTCGGGGGAACGGATTCCGGTAGCAGGCCGAAAAGGACGGAACCGGGGGCTTGATGCGGGTGCAGTCTCGAACTACCTTTTTCGGGGGGGCAACGGGGTGGAATCCGGGACTTGGCACAACCGGGCATTGTCGCCCGCAGACAGAGCTCTTTCTTGATTTTTATGCACTCAGGGCTTCAACGCTTGGGGCCGGTTTGTTGCAGGGTGGCTTCGAAGCTACTTGGCGCTTCTTCCGACGCGAGACCAGCTCCTGGGGCACGTCCGAGCAGGAGAACTCCTTCGGTTTGGGTGGCTCCGGACAGGCCCGCCAGATCTTGGGACTAGACTTTTTGCAGTGGGATTTGCTGCCCTTCTTCGGCATCGCCTGGGACCTATCGGAGCAAGCCTTCTGGGCACATTCCTTGCTCTTGGGGGCATCCGATTTGCATCCCCCCTTTCTGCTGGAAGATGAATACGGGCGACTCTTAGCCAGCTTTCCGGCTGCCTCCAGTTGCTTGAGGGCCGTGATTCCCTTTGCTGCTTCACTTAGAATTTTGAACATGGTTTCGAAAGATTGGTGGCGGTTCCGCTCGCAACAGAAAAACCAACTTAACCGTTTGAAGGGCCGAAAATGAATGAGGCTTTTCTGTTTCCTGTTGCCACACGACGCGGTGCAACTGGTTTACTTTGGTTTTTTTTTTCTTCTGCAAATCTATTATCGACTGGGTTGCTTTTTTAAAACGTTACTTTTCATTTCGGAACACGTGTTCTCAACTTGAGAAAGCGATAAACTTACTTGAACGCTTGTAGGTACATACTTTATGATATGAAAAACCAAAATTCAAAAAGTGGTTTCAATGATCTTCAACTTGTGCTACAAAAGAATTCCCTGCTGAATGTATCAAAAGTGGTTATCTGTGTGAACACTAGGGTGACAAAAAATCGTCATCGAATTTTGAAAACGGATCATATACATTTAGAAGATTGACCCAAAAACTGACCTGTCCAAAATTTCAGCTCGATCGTGTGTGAAAGCGCTCAGAGTTTCGTTTTTTTAATACTCAAAAATCACCTAAGGAATGCAGGCAAATCGAAATTTTTCACACCTCTACAAGGTAAAATGCAATCCGGACGGAAATACTCGATAATATCATTCAAACAATTTCTTTCCGGTTTATTTTCTTCTATTCGAAAGATCCTTTTTTATCTAGGTAGTAATATCATTAAGCTCAACCTAAAACCGCCTACAACTCTTAACTGTTATCAATAGTAAGAAACTAAGTACAATCTATGCTAGACGTTATTTTCGAACAGAAACAAAATGGCGCCTTTTGTCCTACCATACATGCTAGAATGTGCCCTATCAACACGTGATTTTGTTTCTATCTACTATTGTTTTTATTGCTCTGCAATAAATTCTTAAACCTAGGGTTTTTTTAACCTTAACTCTAACGTACCTACTAAAATGGGGTTGTCCAGGAAGGCACTTCCTACAATCTAGTAATTTCCTCGATCATATTATCACAATTTTCGTCGAACGAATCGATAATCACGAGCGAGTTCAGGCTGGTGGCCAGCGACGTGCAAGTGTCTAGCGTGGTAAAGCTCTGAATCGTCCGCAGTGAGGACATACTGACTCCTACGTACGCGTCAGGTGGATTCCGATTTTAGATGGGCCAAAACGGTTGGTGGTAGGTGGTAGGTGTTTGGTGGATGGAGTGTCGATTCAAAAAAAATCGCGTGTGGTTTTAGGGTGAATGATTTGTGGTGATGTTTTCGTGTGTGAATTTCGTTCAACAGGCAACAGCAGCATCCAGCCCGATAAGAAGGGTAGTGTTATTAAATCGAAATAAACGGCAACAAATATGAAAAGAAACAGAAAGTGTAAGGAAAGAAAAAAAACATTTATAAATAAACTCATTCGAGTACGAGCTTTGTCATGACGGCGATGCTGCAGCTGACAAGTGCAGTTACACATATTTAAGTAGTAGGTACCTTTGTTCAAGGGAATCAACCGCCTTAACCGAGGTGTTAGTTTAGCTTGGGTTCACACAGGCAAAAGAAATGATGATCGGAGGAGGGATGGAGAGAAGAAACATGCAAAAAAAACCGTTAAAATTATAATAATAAAAATACTGAAAATAAAATAGAAGCGACTAAGTATGTAAAGAATGTGACTGCTTACGAAATTTGTTAAGGTTATGGTTTGGTCGTCTATTTAAAGCCTAAATATGCTAAATGGTAGCACTGCAGCGTTCATGAAACGGATTTGGATCCCCATTGAAAATAAATGACTGATGAAAGCTCAAAAAGTAATTTTGAAATCATGTTCAAGTGTTTTCTACTTATTTCATCATTGATTATCAATAGATCATATAAAAATTCTCCTAAAACCAGTTTTATTGAACCCTAAGGAACCCTGGGAAACGCAACCGATCAAAACGTCAAACATAACATAACATAACATCGTAAATCTTAGAGCAAGTTCTCTGGTGTTGGGAAAAAGTGGTAGAAATTTTGACGCTTACAGCACATTTTGAAAATTTTCCCATGCAAAAACATTTTCAAGATCTGTGGACTTCTAGTTTTTTTACAACACGTGTTGTATTTCCGCATGCTGTGATGCAAAAATAGCAACATTTCTATCACATACGGCTGAAATAGACACAGTGTTGTAAAAAAATACAACGCCCCAAGATCTTGAAAACATTTTTGCATGGTAAAATTTTCAAAATGTCAAAATTTCTACCACTTTTTTCCCAACACCAGTGAACTTGCTCTTAGAAAGTAGTGTACAGCTGAATCGCCATCGACTGCTATGTTCCGAAACGTAGCTTATCTTCCCACTCAAGAGCTCCCTGAGTCAACTGAGACAACTGCAGTAAGCAGTTGTCAGCAGAATGCTTTGCAACTTGAACTATGTACACCGGCTACAGCGCAATTTTAAGATCAAACCTAGATCTTTCGAGAAGTAAGTCAAAATCAGCGAAAAAATCCGGATTTTCCTTCCAAATGTTCTTGATCGGCTACACAGCAAACTGTGATTCCGTAATCTGCAAGCATTTTGGTGAAAATTTCTAGCATTTTCACTACTAAAAGGTGTCCACGATGAAATTGCTACACTATGAAATGGCTCTAACTTTTCAACCGTTGGGATTCTATCCAACATTAAATTTGAGTGGATTTAGTTTATAGTGCATTGTCTACATCCTGCAAGTTATAAAGTCAAAACTCGCGGTAATGAAGTCGAAAGAACATCCCGTGCGTGATAAAATCTTGTGCATTCATCACGAGAACAAGGATCTCTCGCATCGTTCCATCGCTAAAACGTTGGGAATAGCGAATTCCACGGTGTCGCGAGTGATTAAGCGGTTCGAGGAACGATTGACCACCGATCGGAAGCCCGGAAGTGAAGGAAAAAGTATTCCGTACAACACCAAAAATCATAACCGCGTAGTGGGGCCTTCAACCGAAACCCGAACGCCTCCGTTCGGGATGTGGCTCAGAAGCTGCGTCTTTGTCCAGAAGGCCAAAACTAAGGCTGCTTCATGGACGACGAAACATATGTGAAGGCCGACTTCAAACAGATCCCCGGCTAACTGTTTTTCCTTGCCAAGGATAACCCAACAAACATTTTTGCTGATTAAAAACGCCAATTCTCTGACTGTATGCTGTTTTGAGGTGCTGATTGCTGTTTCAGCTTTCTGGCTGAAGAAAGAAATATTTCAGCGCTGTTTCAGCGTATAAGGAAGTTTTATTTCAGCCAATAGAAAGTAGGGGAAAATAGGCTGAAGAATAACTCGTTCAGCCTTTGTCCAACCATTTTTGACACCTTCAAATTTGACAGCCGTCAGCTGTACAAGGGCTGAACAGCAGCTTCTCTCTGAATTTTGGTTGCCTTCTTTCAGCAAGATAGCTGATTTAAAATTAGAACTAAACAATGTTTCAGCGGTTGTTCAGCGAAAAATGTTTGTTGAGAAGTTCAGCGTTCCGGAGCATGTCCGCACTCAGAAGATGTCCAAATTTGCGAATAAATTTCTGGTTTGGCAAGCCATCTGCACGTGCGAGAAGCGGAGTGCACCTTTCGTTACCCAGGACACGATGAACGGACAGGTGTATATGAAAGAGTGCCTCCAGAAGCGGCTGCTTCTTCTCCTGAAGGACCACAACGTACCAACAATCTTCTATCCGGATTTGGCCTCATGCCACTACTCCAAGGACGTACTGAAGCGGTTGCGAACAATAAGGTCAATTTCGTGCCGAAAATGTTCAACACTCCGGAGCACCGCTCCATCGAAAACAGGGTGGATAAAAATCAATGATTTTTTTTTTAAATCAAAAAAATCGGATTTATTTGATTTAAATCGGATTTTTTTGATTTAAATCAGATTTTTTTGATTTAAATAGAAATTTGAAAAAAAAAACTGCTTCTTAAGAAATAAATCACCTATCCAAAGTTTCTTCCATCATTAGTATCATTCATGATTCATGATTTTATACATTCACCAAAAGCAGAGAAATCCAATGCTATCGAAACTAAATTCTCATAGAATCCACATTGCATACATCCAACGCCACGAAACAAAAAAGCCCAGTTCTGATCAGCAAGTTGACGATCGTTTGAAAATTTATGTCAAATTCCTTCATACACTCAAAAAATGTGAAGCCTCTTTGAATTTCACATAGGAAACAGAGCTCGCGTAACAAACAGAATTTACGTAGTTTTCATATGTGTAGGTGAAATCCATTTGAAAAAACGTCAATGAAATGTGAATAGGGTTTCGTTCTGCTTTATGCATAACACATATTTATGTTTTTAAACTTTTTTGATAGGTGATTTTTACTCGTAAACAATTAAACTGTTTTTTTCTTGGGATTTTAAAGCCTGGGCGTTATTCATCCCCTAATTAAGCTGTATTAAATATATTTAACTTCGGGAATCTAGACTTCCGATTTACGACTTACTTCCGAAAAAGGAAAATGATTTATTACGTTTCTAAAAATTAGATTTGAATGCATGATAGATACTCCGTCTATACTTGGCAAATTTGGCAAATTTAAATGAGGCTATGTTACCACTATTACAATCATGTGAATTTCATGATTGTATCAAGGGATTTTCGATAAACTTCTAAGTGCTTTACGTAAATCTTTCAAGTTCGGAACCGGCCTGATTGTGACCCAGAAAGTTCTCTGTCACACGAATATACAATGAAACAATTCACTTTTTTATTCACTGAGTTTAAGTAGAAACTTTTATTTAAATCATTGATTTAAATGTGCGCCCCGCGAAGCTTTTTTCAAATTCAAATGCATTAACTTTTTTCAACAATGCATTGTTAGGAAAATTTATATGACTTGATCAAATATGCACTTATCTTAAGGCAATCTGGCAGCCCGGTTTTATCCGGGTTTGTCTGGATATTTGATACAATATTTGGGAACAGTTCGGCCCTGCCCGGTTGCCCGGATTTCATTGAAAAATACCCGGATATTTTCACTTTATTTGGCAAATAATTTGACAAAATTTGCCCAGATATTGCCCGGATTTTTGGTCATCTATTTAGAAATGAAAAGCCCGGATTATGCTAGGATTTTATCGAAAATAGCCCGGTTTGTCCGGCCCCAATACGTGCTGAAAAAAAATCTGGCATTCTTAACTTATCTGCATTGGCCCTACAATCATCAGGTTGTGAACTTTTTATTGGCATTTCAAACATTTATCATGTTCTGTTCAAAGGTATAAATGCAATATCATTTATAACGTAACTCTTTGAATAGCAAAATTCATTCAAGTGAGCCGAAAAAGCAGCCAAATATCGGAAGCTACTCATGATCAAAGGAATTTCAAAGTGCGTTAGTGAAGTCGTTATTTTTGATTCAAGCAAAAATAAAGTTATTTGTGAAAAAACATGCTCAGCAGATAATTTTTATAAAATATGTTCTATCCAATTCGGCAAAAAGGCTTCAAATACTTACAAAAAAATTTAAACCAAAACTTTGTGAATTATTTTTTTATTTCTGAATATTGACATAAATTGAGAAAGTTTATTAAATAAAGCCTGGGTGAACGATGTGAGATTTTTTTTATCAACATGAATCAGCCGGCATTAAAGTTACCGACAAAAATTCTTAAGTTGTTGGTTGGTAAAAACAACATATCTGAAATACTGTTATTCGACCCAAAAAGTTCTTTGAGGTTTATCTGTGATGCCTTTTCAAAAATTCTATTGGAAATTTACATCAAACATTGATAAATTGAGTTATTTCACATATAATTCGCATTCCACATTACCGAAGTCATATTAAATCTTTAGAAATCATATCCCAATGATATCTAAATAAGATTTAAAATTAAATAAAATATTGATAAAAAATCTAGAATCAAGAATGTAGTTTTGAAGATATTTGTTTAAAAATTTGTGAAACTGAACATTTTTCTGTTAGTTCGACAACCTTCCTCAACATCTCAATGCAATGATATGATCCAATTCAGAACTTCAATTTAAAAAACAGGGTTTTTACCGTTTGTAGGAAAAAAAAAATCTATGGACAAGTTTTACTTGTGGAAAAGAATAACAGAAAATAAATTAGCGATTCAACGACAAACGTTAATAAGACTGCGATTTCTTTGAATATACATTTTTTAACACTGTTAGTTATCACTGTGGTAAGCTCCAGAAGATTTTTAAATGGAACGGATAACAAATAGTACCATTGGTTTTAAAAATAATGTTGTAAGAACGAATGTTTGCTAAAAAGTATCTACTACTAAACAATTGAGAGAATTTAAAAATGTCAAAGATGTAGTGATGTACCTTTTGCATACCGGTTATTTAAAAAGTCATTTTGAATTCCTGTTTTTAAATACGTGAATTATCTTTTTCAGAAATAAATTCGTTGTTATAAAATTGACGTGAAGCTCTGCTAATTATAAAAAAAATTAACATTAAGTGCGGCCCGCCGACAAGATTTCAAATTTTAAATGGCCCGTTGGTTGAAAAGGTTGCTCACCCTTGATTTAAATCAAGCCTTTCTGACTAGTGATTTAAATCATGATTTAAATCGTGATTTTAATCAGTTTGCTTTAAATCAAATCCACCCTGATCGAAAAGTACTGGGCGATTATGAAGCAGTACCTTCTTAAACGACCTAAGGTAGTGAAGACAGTCGAGGAACTGAAGAAAGTATAAGTTTACATGCAAAAAAACGGATAATTCACAGGTTGTGCAGAATTTTATGGCCGGGATTAAGGCCAAGGTGCGGGCATTTGCGTATGGATTGTAAATAAAATACGAGTGAAATGGTAAAATGAAGTTTGATATTTATTTCTCAATCCCTGGAAATTTGATGGCAATCGGATGAAAACTTGATTTTTGCGAATCAATTTTGTGTGTGGCAATTTCATCGTGGACCCACTTTAGTTAGTGAAAAAATTCCGGATAAACACTGGGCAAGAATCAACGATGTGATGCAACGGATCCAAAACTTGGCTCATCGATCTGTCTCGAGAAGTGTTGTTGAGGATTAAATAAATGTAAATAAACAAATTTCATGTAATTCTCATCGTTTAATTTTGCTAAGTGTATATATTGATCTAGTACTGCAATCTGCTAAGGTCGGGCCAACTGTCAACGAAGCCGAAGCCGCGAAATCACTTTTTCGACGAAGCAGACGTACAGACCGAACGCAGCAGCAACGTGCAATAAAAGGTTACATTTTCTGGTCCTAATCGAACCGGATTTGGAGTTCTATCGAAGGTAAGATTTGCTAAATTTCAGATTATTTAGAAAAGTTTGTGAAAAACTCTTCAACACTAGGGTTGAAAGAAAGAACGACGCATGGGTCGTATTTTGTTCCATAAAGCTTTCCAACACGAGGGTTAGAATTAGTGAAAATACTAGTTTATTTTCTTCAATATGGTGATTTGGTGGTGGAGAAAAATGGGACGACACGTGGGTCGTTAGTAATACAAAAAATTCCAACAAGCGGGTTGGACTTGGCTAACCCAGAATTCCATCTGAGTCGTCCTGTTGACATGCTTTTAGGAGTCACGACGACATTTGACATACTACGAACCGGAAACATCAAATTAGGAGATCGACTACCGTTCATTCAAAACACTGCCTTTGGATGGATTGTTGGGGGTAACGTATGCCGTCTACGAGTCAAAGGGAACGTGGACCAGTTTATGAATGAGAACATTGTAAGTCTCACAGCTCGGAAATGGACAGACGAAGAAATCCTATGTGAACAGTTCTTTGTCGATACTACCACGCGCAGTTTAGATGGGAGATTCATACTCAGACTTCCTACTAAACATAACATTGATCAATTGGGTGAATCTAAAAGTATGGCTTTGGACAGGCTTCTGAACTTAGAGAAGAGATTTGCTAAAAACGAGCAGCTACGGCATGATTATGGTATCTTCATGACAGAGTACCTGATGACTGGGCATATGGAGAAAATCGAAGAGAGACACTTAACCATAGGCGCCCCTAAATTCTATTTTCCACATCACCCGGTGCTTAAACCTGACAGCAGCACCACAAAACTTAGAACTGTGTTAAACGGATCTGCCAATACATCAACAGGCCTCTCGTTAAATGATGTGCTGATGAGTGGACCAGCTCTACAGCAAGAACTCTTTAATATTCTACTGAGATTCCGGTGTCATCGATATGCCTTGACCGCTGATACAAAACAAATGTTTAGGCAAGTTTTGATCCACGAAGACAATCGCCAGTTGCAACTAATTTTGTGGCGTTTTTCGCAAGAAGAAGCTGTCAGCACATACCGCCTCAACACGGTCACATATGGAACATGTTGTGCCCTCTTTTCAGCAGCTCGGCGCTTGAGGCAACTCGCAAATGAGTTTGAAGACCAATGCCCTCACACCAGCCAAGTGATCAAAACGGATTTTTATATGGACGATGTACTGACGGGTCACGATGACTTGGAAAAATTACTGCAAATTAAAGAAGAGTCGAATATGATTCTCAACAGTGCAGGATTCGAACTGCACAAGTGGAAGGCCAATAATCAGTCCATTCTTAATGTTGAGGAAAGTGACCCAAACATAAAAATATTGGGAATGCAGTGGGATACAAGGGCTGATATGTTTGGTTCTAGAGCTGAGGTAAACCCGAACGTCAAGGTTACTAAACGAAATATTTTGTCGGAAGTGCAGAAAATTTTTGACCCTCTAGGAATCCTTAGCCCCATAGTCTTACACGGAAACTTAATCATGCAAGACATTTGGTCTTTGAAACTGGATTGGGATCAAGAACTACCCGAACGGATAAAAAATGAGTGGAAATGGTTCTGCAGACAGGTTGGTGGAATCAAAAACATCAGTTTCCCTAGACATGTTACACTCAAAGGCAGCGTAGTAGAACTTCATGGGTTTTCAGATGCAGCTAAACGTGCCTATGGCGCAGTTATTTATGCAAGAACGACCTGCGGGAGCCAAGTTCATGTCAGCCTTTCGTGCTCGAAGTCTAGAATAGCTCCAAACAGTGAAAAGGCTAACAAAGAAGACAACACAATCCCTCGTTTGGAGCTGCAACGTTATTAGTAGATCTCATGGCGAATGTTTATGACGCTATTGGCGATTTGCAGTAAAAAACGACTCGCAGAGGGCACTTCGATAAAAGTGATGATGTTATGGACTGAAATGTCAAAACGCATAGCACTTTTGCAAAACATTGGAAAAAGTCCTGAAATTCCGGAGTTTGTGAACATATTTACTTATATTGGATAGGAGAATATGGTAAGAAAATCCAAATAACGTTAGCATTCATATGTTTTAAAATCCATTCGTAGTTCAATCTTCATAATTTTTATTTTTCCGGAAAAAGCTTATTGTGCCAGCTTGCCAAAGGACGATTACTTCCAGTGCGGACTTTCTGAATCATGGTTTAAGAATTTCTTCGGGATTGTCAAGAAACCGTTCGTAAGTAGATAATTTTAGAAAATAGGTCTAAAAAATCAACATATTCATGTAGTATTTTTAGATTAAGTTTCAAAGAGATATGCCCAGCCACTATCCAAAAGCCACGTCAAGCATTCGGATAACATGTGCAAGATAGTTTCACGCAACAGGTTCGCGTATGAAGGGAAGCGAGATTATGCTGCTTCCTAAACCTCAATAAGCAATTGCATAAATGAAACAAAGTGCTGATATATCCACAGAGAACAGACATCGGGCCCCGAACAAAAATTTGTTGAAATCGTGTGTGAGAATACCCACCTAAGTTTCAAACCAAATTCGTAAGTGGACTAACATCCATAAGATGTCGCTACCAGTACACATATTTTTCCATTTTTTCGACACGCTTAGAAATTAATACTCATAGCTTATCTCAAATGAGGCCATTGCAATGTATGAGAGTAACACAACTTTTTGTGTGATAAATTTTTAGAACATCTTGATTTAAAAAAAAATGCAAATCATATTTCAATCATACTTTAATCGCTGTCATATGTCCCAGCATATGCCCCATATTGTTCAATCAATATTGGCGCTGAATTGAAAGTTGAATTCCAAGTTTTAAAGTATGTCTGTCATTAAATAGTTTTCTATAACAGAGAATGTGAACATAAATGTTATAATTGTCAATTATGGGTCGGTATTGATGGTATCTTGTAACTCATGTTTATAAATAACTTAAATCATTTCTACTGATTACTAACCCTGAGTTACAAGTCCTCATATATCGATCTCAGGTAACATCAACCAGAATATCGAGTCATAGTTTACAATTATAACATTTATGTTCACATTTTCTGTTCTAGAAAACTGTTAACTGATAGTAAAATCCCAACACATACTTTAACACTTGGAATTCAACTTTCAATTCAGCGCCAAAATTGTTTGAACAATATGGGGCATCTGACAGCGTTCAATTGTGATTGAAATATGATTTGCATTTTTTTTTAAATCATGATGTTTTAAAATTTATTACACCGAAATTTGTGTTACTGTCATACATTGCACTGGCCTTCTTTGAGATAAGCGATGAGTATTAATTTCTAAGCGTGTCGAAAAATGAAAACAAAAATAGGTGTACCGGTAGCGACATCTTATGTATGTTAGTCCACTTACGCATTTGGTTTGAAACTTAGGTGGGTATTCAAACACACGTGTTGAGCTCCAGCTCGAACTCTGTTCTCTGTGATATATCGCTTCTATCTTTGAGCTCGATGCACGTGATTTCAAAATTAATGCCATTTCCGATAAACTTGTCAAAAGATCACATATCTACGTAAAACACTACAGCGCAGAGGATTGGGATGAATCATCCCCTACAAAAAAAAACAACCCTGGTATGAAGAAAAATCACAACGTCGAGATACAACCGTGTATGTATTTTTGAAGGTTATGATCAAAAGCTGATATCAAATTTTTAAATATAAAAAAAGGTTATGAAATAAAAATATTTCAAATTTATTCTAACGGGTGGTTCATGTTAGAAATTCGGAAACTTTAGCTAGGAAATGAACATTGCATTCATATTAATAATTAACAATTTTTTAAATGATAATAAAAATAAAAATACCGATAGGTTTGAAACGATGAATTGCAATATTTAAAATATGAAATAAATAGTCGTCATAGAAATAAATCTTTTTAATTTTGGTAGTTAAATTCATTTAAAGTTGATCACTCGTCAAATCGAGGGACTTATGCTTTCCTATTGTTTCAAGTGCTTTGTTGTTGATGAGTTTTCAGTAACTTGCAATTAAACCGCATCTTGAGAACAAATTTCAAATTGGTGAGTTATCATAAAAACTCTACTTGCTTGTGAAAAAAAGCATTTCAATAAGTAAAATACAGATTTTCTAACAAGATTCAGGCAATGTAATTTTTTTGAATTTGGTAGTTTCTTCAAAAAGTTCAATTTTTACAATAATTTATATTCACTGCCGTGCTTAAAAACAGCTATCATCACCCTTTTGTTAGTTCCGTAACTGAAATCTAGTTAGCGCTGCATGTAGAATAGTTTTGCTGCAAATCGCCAATAGGAGTTGAAGTCCATGAAAAGTATTATTGGACAGATTCCATGGTTACCTTGGACTGGATATCCAACCCAACGAAAAAAAGACCTACCTTTGTGAGCAATCGTGTGAAAAGGATTATTGAGTATTCATCGAAGGACAACCCTGCAGATGTTATTTCAAGTGGTACATCCATCCAAAAACTTTCGGGACATTTGATTTGGTGGAATGGGCCAATTTTCTTAAAAGAACACGATCGTACATGGAGTCGGGAAATGAAAAAGGTATTTGTAGCTAAAGAGCAACATGCTACACTTAATCGGGCCGACGAAGACTTCACTCTTCTAGATCGATACTCGAGTTAAGGAAGACTACAGAGAGTAGTGGTTTATTGTTTACGATTCAAAAGAAACTGCCGAAGTAAACCAGGCGAGAGAGAAACAGGTTCAATATCGCTTCAAGAGTTAGACGAAGCCCATTTTTGCCTTATAAGAATAGCACAACAGAGATTTTTTGCCGTGGAGAGACAATTATTATTAAAAAACAAACCGTTACCTAGCTCTAATTCACTAATAACTTTCCATCCATTTCTGGATCACCAAAAAATTCTTCGAGTTGGTGGACGAATCTAAGCCTCAGGAGTAGATTTTAACCAACAGCATCCGATCATTCTTCCCCCCAAGTGCAAACTGGCATATCTAATAGCGATCAAGTATCACCAAGACAATTTACACGTCGGAGCTTAAGGACTGCTTTACGCGATGCGATTAAGGTATTGGCCTACTCATGGTCGCAGTCTGACACGCAGAGTGGTGCATCAGTGCCTACAATGCTATCGAACGAATCCGAAAACTCTACAACAAATTATGGGTCAGTTGCCAAACGATCGAGTGCACCCAGGCAGGCCATTTGAAACGGTTGGGGTAGATTTTGGAGGCCCCTTTCTCGCTAAAGAAATATTTGTGAGGACTACGAAAACAAAAAAAAGTGTACGTAGCTCTGTTTTTTTGTTTGCGAACTAGAGCAGTCCACTTAGAGTTGGTGTCTGGGATGTCAGCATCTGATTTCATTGGAGCCCGAGGAAGATTTGCGGGACAACGAGGATGGAGTAAAACCATTTATTGCGACAACGCCACTAACTTCGTTGGATCTAAAAACGAAATCAAATTACTCGCGGACAGATTCAACTTTGAGATAGCCCCCGACGTCGAAGAATTTTCTAAAACGCAAGGAGTAGACTGGAAGTTCATACCACCTCGATCGCCTGCATTTGGCGGCATTTGGGAAGCGGGAATCAAGAGTGTCAAGCAACACATCCCAAGTAACAATTTTAGCTTTATTATGGTCAGCAAAATTTCGTTTGGACTATAGCATTAATCTTCATAAAAAGCTAAAGCGCATTCTATAACATCACCTGGACTCTAATAAAGCCAAAATTAGGCTATTTGGCCCTACCCTAGAAACGTCATCATGACATATCTTTGTTGGTCATAAATTCTGGTCACCAAAGCTTTTAAAAAGCTATTATAAAACATGTTAGGAATTTTTGTTTTTTTCGATTCTGTGAGTTCTCGGAGTTTTATTTTTTTTTTCCAGCAACCATAATGGTTGATGAATGATGATTGCATTATTGAGATATTTATGATCTGGTAAAATTAATAGCCAAAATACCAATGTTTTAACCATATTATGAGCCTCTTTTGTACTGCCAGTCAAGATTTTAGGTAAAATGTGTATGAAATAGTATCTTAAAATAAATGCGCCTCGTCAAATCTGATGGTCAATCATGATGGAATTGATGGAAAAAAGGCCTGAAAAAATATTTTCCAATGCTTGCATTGTGAATCCATCAACATGGCGTCATTTTGTGCCCTTCGATTTTGCAACCAACATGGCGTGAGTCAATTCATAGTTTTATTATGGTTTAATGATGACCCCAAAAAAAGCTACGATTTGACGTTTCTCTCGCAAGCCAATCAATTACACGCTTAGGATGAGTTCCTAATTTCTGAGTTGTTAATCCTTAGTACAGTAAATGAGGACATACATTTTAAATAAAAACGGATTGGTTGTTAATCACCCGTGGAATAAATCATGAGTTGAAGTCAAATTTCGTTGTCTGACGCCATCTTGAAATCCAAGATGGCGGCTTTCGCTGATCGTTCAAATGTTGTAAATGACTTTAAATAGCATGAAATCCCATCAATATTGGTATTGGGTGAAAGGGCTAAACGATTAGAAGTCGAATTTCGCTATCAGACGCCATCTTGAAATCCAAGATGGCGGCATCCGCTGAACTTTTAATGCTGTAAATGACCAAAAGTCGCATTAAACAACCACTATATGGGTATTGGTTGAAAGGGCTAAACTAGAAGAAGCCGATTTTTTTCTTTTCGACGCCATCTTGAAATCCAAGATGGCGTCTTCCGCTGAACTTTGAAATGCTGTTAGTCACTGAGAATCGCATGGAAGGCCCACAATATTGGTATTTGGTGAAAGGGCTAAACTACAAGAAGTCGAATTTCGCTATCGACGTCAACTTGAAATCCAAGATGGCAGCTTCCACTGAACTTTAAAATGCTGTTAATCACCATGAAACTTCCACAAAATGGGTATAAGTTGAAAAGGATCAACGAGTAGAATACAAATTTCGCAATTAGGCGTCATCTTGAAATCCAAGATTGCGGCTTCCACTGAACTATAAAATGATTGAAATCATTGAAAGTCACTAGAAATTCCCACAATATGGTCATTGGGTAAAATGGCTTAATCAGTTTATGTGGAATTTCTCTATCAGATCCTCTTGAAATCTAAGATGGCGACTTTCGCTGAACCTTAAAATGCTGTAAATAACTAAAAAACCGCATGAAACACCCACAATATGGGTATTGGCTAAAATGGCTATCCTAGAAGAAGTCAAATTTTGCTATCAGGTGCATCTCGAAATCCAAGATGGCGGCTTTCACTGAACTTTAAAATGCTGTTAAACACTGAAAATCGCATGAAACCCCCACAATATAGGCAATGTGTGAAAGGACTAAACGAGCAGAAGTCGAAGTTTTCTATCAAACGACATCTTGAAATCCAAGATGGCGGCTTCCACTGAGCTTTAAAATTCTGCAAATGACTAAAAACCGCACGAAAGCTTTACAATATTGGTATTCGTTGAAAGGGATAAACTAGAAGAACCAGACCCTGATTGTTTTTGGCAACCCGCTCGAACATTTTGTGTTGTTCAAATCGAACGATTCTTTCCTCAACTTTGTTTTTTCTTTGTACTACATTTTTTATCATGTTTTTGATGCATTTAGTACTTTTCTTGTTTTGTCGATAGTTTTTGTTTTTTTTTTGCCATTTGCTATTTATGTCATTGTATTATGTCTATCATACTAATATGTCTAAATTTTATTGGTCCTATTAAAGCGAAAACTATAAGGTTATGTTGTTTCTGTTATTTGTTTGATTTAGGGACATGTGCCAAAATCGGATGTTTCCAAAATCAAATGTTGCCAAAAACGCTCGGGGTCTGTATTGTGGTTGCTTTGTGCAATTTTGGGTCACTTACAGCATTTCAGAGTAAAGCGGAAAGAGAAAATCGACTACTACTCGTTTAGCCCTTTTACCCAATGCCAGTATTGTTGAGGTTTCATACGATTATAAGTCATATACAACATTTTAAAGTTCAGAGGAAACCACCATCTTGGATTCGGATGGCGTCAAATAACGAACTTCGACTTTTACTGGTTCATTTCTTTCAACTAATACCCATATTGTAAGGGTTTGAGGTGATTTTCAGTCATTTACAGTATTTTCAAGTTGAGTGGTAGCCGCCATCTTGGAATTTAAGATGGCGACGGACAACGAAATTCGACTTCTACTCGTTTATTACTTTCACCTAATAACAATTTTAATAAAGTTTCATGATATTTTCAGTTATTTACAACTTTGAAAATAAAAGCGGAAGCCGCCATCTTGTACTAATGATGGCGTCAAGCAACAAATTTTGTTCCTCCTATTTGAACTCTTTCACTCAATACTCATATTGTAGAGTTATTCATTCCACTTCCGGTAATTCGAAGTTTTCATAGATTTTATTTAATTTTTTATTATTTTAACTCAAAATCAACACACAGAACTTATCAAAAATGTGTAAAAATGGGAATTCTAATTCAAATATGTGCTATCTAATCTGAGCGTGTCCTGATTTGACATCTTGATCGAGAACTGTCACTAAGTTTTATGGCGGTTTAATAATCAGGCACTGAGTGCTATTATAGAACATGCAAAAGAAAGCTTGGAGTAAACTTCTAAGTTTGTGTTTTTTATAGTTTAAACAAAGCATTCCTAACTCTTTCTAAATAACTAAAACAGTATGTTTAATGGAAGATTTATGAGCGTTTTCAAAACTATCTAAAAACAGATGGTCGATTCAAGAATATAAGCATTTTGCATGACCATAATAAAACCATAATAAAACATCGAAATGCTAGTTAGCTTGATCTGTGTTACTTGGGATGCGTCGTGTTTTAGGACACACTATACCAACGTACGAAGAGATGCTGACACTGTTGAAGCAGATAGAAGGATGTCTGAATTCAAGACCAATATCTCCCATGTCATCTGACCCTCGCGATCCAAATCCGCTAATCCCTGGTCATTTCATAGCCGGAGGCCCAATCAACGGTCTTCCCGACCAGAACCACAGTAAAACTCAGTCTGGTAGGCTGACGAGATACGAAGCCATCCAGAAATCCTTGCAGCAATTTTGGGAACGCTGGAGAGTGGAATACCTTAACAATGTGCAACAACGAACAAAAAAATGTCTTGCAGTGCACCGGACTTAATGGTTGGTCAACTGTGCCTCATAAAGGAAGATAATCTACCTCCGTACACTTGGATCACCGGTCGTGTTACTCAAGTTCATCCAGGACCAGAAGGACAAGTCCGAGTTGCGACGCTTTTGACTTCAAAATGCGAAATAAAAAGATCCTTAGCTAAGTTTTGTCTTCTACCGTTTGAAGGCAATACCGGCGGGGGGAGCATGTTGAGGATTAAATAAATGTAAATAAACAAACTTCATGTAATTCTCATCGTTGAATTTTGCTAAGTGTATATATTGATCTAGTACTGCAATCTTCTACGGTCGGGCCAACTGTCAACGAGGGCGACGCCGCGAAATCACTTTTTCCACGAGTCCCGGACGAAGCAGACGTACAGACGTACCAGATCGCGAGGAGCTCGCGATCATGTTTGCCGTAACAAAATTCCACAAGATGTTGTTCAGTCCAAGATTTCACCTTAAAACCGACCATGCCCCAGGATCTTCGGTAGCAAGAAGGGCATACAACTTTTCCATCGAATACGTCCCGACCGCAACATTTGGTAATGCCGATATATTGTCGAGGCTCATCGGCAACCATGTACGACCGGAAGAGGACTATGTGATAGCGAACATACAGTTGGAGAATGAAATCAGGTCAGTAACACGAAGTATCATCGTTAATGTTCTTCTCTTGAGTTTTAGGCTTGTCGAAACTGCAACTCAAAAAGATCCCGTATTGAGGCGAGTGTACCAATACTTGCAAAAAGGCTGGGCCCCTTCCTAAAAGGCCTTATCATAACCGGAAGTCAAACCATTCTACGACCGACAAGACGCACTCAGTCTCTGCCGAGGGTGCATAATGTTCAGCGATTGCTTGGTCATTCCATCCACAAACGTTGGTCGTACGTTTGCTGGCCACGGTTCACGTAGACTATGCTGGACCTTTGGACGAGGAATACTACCTACTGGTCACCGACGTCTTCATCAAGTAGTATGAAATTGTTGAGACACATCGTACGACATCCATTTCAACGATTCGCATTCTGAAGGATCTTTTTGCTCGAATGGGTATTAGAGTGCCCCAAATGACCCTTCTTTTGAAACAGTTATACGCTGCTGGCTCAAATTGACCCTAGGCCTAGTACAAGATCTCATGCCAAATTTGGGCCAGATCGGATCACGGGAAGGGGTCACTCAACAAGCCTGAAGTTTGTATGGGATTTTGGGACATTTTGTTCGGGAGAAACATGAAAAACCAGTTTTTCATCAACAACTTTGATTCCCGTCAGCCAAATTCTTTTAAAAACGGGGTTTCTTAAAGCCTAAATTATGAAAAATATTTCATCCGAAGACATTTCGATAAGAGTTAAGATAAAAAAGTTATTAGGCTTGAATGGGCTAAATTGTTTAACGGTGGTATTGCTACGCCAAGAATAAGTGGTACTGGTTCCCGGGTGTCATACTGGAGAAAGTACAATCTTCGCTAATATCAACGCAGAATCAGCAGTCTTTGCCAGTATCTACGCCGAAAACTTTGGTTGATGTTCACAAGTCGTAAGCTGGTCTGCCATCACCGATATAAACCTCTACGCTTACACCACCATCGCCGGAAACCGTATCCGGCCCGATACCTCAACCCTCTGAAACCAGCACATCTATATCAAGATTTCAATCTGCCATCGGAAAACAATCAGCCGTACAAATGTTACGAAGATTTTCACGTCCTCGAAGAGTTCCGAGGCAACAGTGCTTGCCGACCTGCTGATGCCACGTCAGCATAATAGTTAGTTAGGTTCGAGATCTCTATATTGTTACACAGCCTAAATTACGTCCACACAAAGTATATGTTTACCAGTAATAAAAGAAGTATTTTCTAGTAGTTTACGTCGTTCGCGTTCTTACTTTTACCTCGGTCACACCCCCGTAACGAACGTCGTAACAATAGGATTCTGTGGATCTCTATTGGACTGGTTTCAAAGCTACTTGACGGAACGGAGTTATCAGTTCATATTGGAAATTATTTTTCGAGACAATTTTCCGCTTGTTTACGTGTATCTCAGGGAAGCCACTTGGG
Organism: Uranotaenia lowii; assembly: GCF_029784155.1. Classification (NCBI taxonomy): domain Eukaryota; kingdom Metazoa; phylum Arthropoda; class Insecta; order Diptera; family Culicidae; genus Uranotaenia; species Uranotaenia lowii. The sequence continues at coordinate 243,205,499 of NC_073693.1, forward strand.
ACATTTTTTTTTTTCATCAAAGCCACGTGCACGTGCATTAGTCGTCTCCTTGCGTCGATGGATTAAGGAACCTAAAATCTGCAGCTCTATGATCCCATCCGGCTGAACAACTAAGGAGCTAACAGCGCTCTAGAAAGAATTTTGAGAGCTTTCAAACTCTTTGCCGAGTCTTCTACTTCGACGTTTCCAGGGCTGCTTTCCGAAGAAAAAAATCAATGGTGCTGAGAACCGTATAGATTGAAGTAGTTTTTTAAATTCATTATTTAATTAAGTTTTTATTAGGATCAACATGTGATCCATAGAAATTTTACACAAACAAACGAATTAAATCTCATCGGAATAAGTGATATGGAGTGGCTGTCTATGAACGGATTTGTGAATGGAAAGATCAATTGACAAACGGGAAGTAATAATATGAGTCGACACTAACACTTGGTCAGCAAACTGCAGTAGAAGGTGTTATGATCCGATAGACCAAACTATATTGGAGCCCTACACAAGACTGGAGGTGAAATTGTGTAACTTTTTGAGCGCATCATTACAAGCTGACATAAATTAGAGTGTATATTAAGATTGCACGCAGGGAGGTTACCAGGCTATCCATTTTTTTGTACGGGATTTTCATCCTCTGGGATGATTCATCCCTACAAGGCTATCCATTAACGCGGAGGTTAGAATCTTTTGGTTTTCTAACAAGCAATGGGTTCAGTAGCGGAGATGAGAGACCAAAGTTTAAAAAACAATAAACATGCAGAAAGCATCTCATTTCCAGAACGTTGAAGAATCTACAGAAGAGATGATGATCATGACATGACCATGTCAAGCAGGATGTTCCGGAACAATGGCGACAACCGGCTTACTGGTGAATTTCAGAGCTTTGTGCTAACTGCTTGGTAGTCTGAAGGATAGCTCAACGGACGAGAAATGATGCGAGGTGCGAGAAATCATGGAGAATCGAGAGGCGCGTCTCTACCAAGCGACCAGGGTAGCATTCAAGCAGGCTATTAAAAAACAGTTAACATTTCAGGGCTCAGACGACATCCCATGGGGATAAACCTATAGTTGGCCCAAGTTTGCCGACAAGAAGTGGCCATCAGCGCCGTACGGGGAAGTCCACGACATTGAGCCAGTTACCAACAAGGAAGTTGTGGCCACGAATGGTACATAAATCACTCTTTGACCCTTTGGAATCTACCAAACTGTTCACAGCTGTGGTCCAAATGACGGAGCGCTGAAAGCCGTGCGAGTTTTCTGTGTCTGTAGGACGATCTCAACAGATGCACCCACAAGGACGTGCGACCGAGTTGCGTGGATACGGAGAAATCGGAAGACCATGCAATCTTTGTTTCCTCCAGGTCCAGGTTAAGTAGCAGAAAATTGATAACTCTGGACGTTGAGAATATTTTTAAACGATCGCGAAAAGAGTGAGAGGGAGAAATGTTCAGCCAAACTCTACTAAAAAGCTGAGGATTTTGAAGCTTTTCAAATCAGATGCTATATGGAAGGTCAATAGCCTCGTATTAAACCTCGATCTAAAAGCAATGCGATCTTAGGGGGTACGTTTAAACCCTAATCTGGACTCACATTTGTGGTGAGATATAAAGTCTAGCATTTAATTGTAGAAATATCTGTGTCTTCTGTACAAGTTCTAACCAGGCTTTATTTTGCTCATCTTGCCCAAAAGGAGACATTGAACTTTTTCGCTCCTAATAATTGTGAGGAGATTTTAAATGAGCATTTCATCATCTGCTGCTGAGAGAGCCAAGAGAAATTTTTTCTCTAACGAATGATCACTCTTCTACTGTCAGAGCACTGTTGGTTTGTAACTCTGAAAACACCTCAATAGCGTTACGTGTGATCAGTGAAATGAAGTGCTCAGTGAAGGCGAGGGCATAGTTTTACTATTCTCATCGCTCCTAAGAGAAAAAGAAATGCAAATCGCATATGAAATTTGATCGTTTCACCAAATCACGTGGACAGCTTCAATGTGTGATTGAACCGTCCTCTTTCTATGTGAAATTATGGAACTTTGGCCTCAGCAAGTGCTAAAATAAACCACAACCGAAGCGTCCATTCCTGTTCGGTCGTTGATTTCTCAGGCAGTAACTGAGAAGCTGATGAACATTTCTCCCTGCGAGAATGAAATTGGGTGACTGCGTTTTTGAAATGCTCTGCAACAAAACGTGGGCTGCTTGATCGGTTTCAGTGTGAAAAAGCATGTTTCTCTTAGGAGTTTAACAAGCAGATGAGAAAAAGTGAGCAAAAATCAAGAGAATCGAAGAAGCCTGGTTCTAACAGAATAATCCTGAAAGGGAATCCTTGCCGTAAAAGAACCCTGAAAATATTCCATAAATAAATTCGATGTCGGAATATAATATCACACTCCGGACGACACCGTCGAGAAATTTGAATAAAACAAACTTAGTCAAAATCACAAAAGGGGAAAATTTGCAGTTTTGCTAAACTTTTCAAAATGCCCCTTGCAATGAATATAAGTAGCCGGAAACACCTGAACAAACTAATATTCCACCAATATAAATTGATGAATGTTTAAATTTTAATTATGAAATGATAGCATCGATATTCTCGATTTGATGATCGAAATTCTCTTTTTTTTGACGTATTGGTTTGAACAAAAATTTGTTAGATAAAATTATAAAAATAACAGTTACGAAACACTTATGACCATCAAATTTAACAAACCCTGATATAGCAATACCAGCTCAGTTTCTTACTGAACTTAACTGACTGAATAATTGTTAATACCGATTCTACCGACTACAACATAATACAATTCATAGAAACCATACTTTCAAAGCAAAAGTTGAAGAATAAAAATGCACAAATAAACACACACACGAATGATGGATGGCAAACCCAAAGCGATACCAGTTTGAAATTAGTCAAGCAAATCTATCTAAATCATTTCTAACGTTTTGACCAATTTAAAGTTCGGAAAATTTGGAAAAGTCTTCGAGCACGTTTATCGAATTTAATCAGTAGATATGTGAAATCAAATTTAAAATTTAGCGATACGAACTAAAATCTAGCGAACTGAGCTGACTGTTTTATTTACAACTTACAGGTACACACTGCTTGAGGCATGCAGGCAGAAGCTACGATAAAAAACTATTAACAATCACAAACTTTCTAGAATCATCAACCCAAAGCTACACACAACGCACTTTAAACATATAAAATACAGCAATGACACTCATAAATGAGTTTCCAAGTAGCCACAACGACCGGAAGTGACCGGATGTTGTCCGGTATTGAACGACAATGATAACAAAGACATACCTGTGTGCAGATTGCTGATCGTGTCCTCGGTGATATCATCACAGTCTCGTTCGGTACGATCATCTTCGTCATTCACTAGATCTCGCCCGTCGCTGACACGGATATCCACGATCTCTACCGCGTCGCCATTCCGCCGTCTTTGCTCATTCTCCAACCCGTCGTCGTCATCTTCGTCATCGGCCGCGTCTTTCGATTCACTCCGGTGCAGCACAATCTCTTTCAGTTCCGTCTCTTTCTCGGTAAACTGTTCGTGCCGATGGCCGATCTACAAAAGGCAAAACAGGCAATAAATAATATACAGAATCAAATCACAATCTTAACTCGGCGCACCTTCTGGTCCAGGCTTGGTTCAATAAACTGGCCGAACGGATACTTGGGACCTTCGGTGGCAGGCGGTGCCGGCAGTTTGTCCAGATTGAGCTTCTTCAGATCGATCATCGCCAGCTGCAGATTCTTTATCACAGTGTCGTCGTCGTGGCCGAAATCTTTGTGCAGTGTCGTCTGCAGGAACTCGGTGATCTGGTCCATGTCCTTCATCCGGAGTAGTTTGTTTTTGTGAATTTTGAGGATGGTATAGGCCATGGCCGTCAGCACTCGTTCACCGTACAGCATGTAGATGTCCCACACGCGAAGACAGAGACCGAATGGTATCTATGTGGTGGATGTTGGGAAAACAAGTAAAGAAAATTATCATTCTGTGGTTACGGCTTATTGGTGATTAACCTGAAGAACATTCTTAAGGAACACAACACTCTAGAAGTGATTGATTGAACATTGAATATTAAGCATAAGCCCAATTTTTGAGTAAAACTCTTCATAAATTTAAACCTATCATCTTTCAATGGCGACCGTCAAAAAGTAGATATTTATTTATTATCAAAGATTGTGCAAAAATTTTAGGCCGACATTTAACAACAGTTGATGATGAAAAGATGAACTTTTACCCTATCGATAATTTTGAAGACTTCAAAGCTACCCGATGTTATTGTGACAAAACTTAGCAACCACAGGTTCAATTCGGAATTGAAAATCTTCATTTGACTTCATACATTGCAATCTTTGTGACACGAAATTCCTAGCTCCGTGGTATGGCCCCTACGAAGACTGCCGCGGCTTCTCCCAAAAGCGGTGGAAGCTGTCGCCCAGGAAAATTATCTAGAAATCCGTACGTGAACTTTCTAAGAACCTTTCGGAAATCGCATTGCAGTCTCAGGCCCACTGAAGTCATTCGACAGGGAGCATCCGCGTGGCGAAAACTGTCCCCGGAACAAAAGTTACCCTTCATACGAGAGGCATTCTACCAACCAATAAGACGCAGGGCGTGCTCCCCACGAGGAAGTCGATCCTATTCCCGGTCTTCACGATCTTCCCACTCTCGATCTCAAGTTCGATCCCGTTCCCGATCCCGCAGTCGAATGAGTAGATGTTAAATTTCGAAAGTACCATAAAAATTAATTTATACATGTTTTAAAATATACACTATGAGCAACAACTTTCATGACTTTCAATAACGGTATCCCTTTCGAACGTTCTTTGGTAAGCTTAAAAAATATCTACTCACCCTTTCGATGAAAATCACAAAGAACCACTTTAACGAGTACAGAACCGAATCGACTCCGTGCTTGTCCAGGTGCTTCTTTACTTTGGGCAAACATTTCGTGAGGATTTTATCGTGATGTTGCAGGAATCGCATCAGTTTGGGAAACCCTTCCACATACAGGGCATGCATGGCGTAACGTTCGGTGGAGAGAAGCGCATTTAGCGCCCAAAATGTATCCTCTTCATCGAAGTACATCAGTAGAACCGCGGCCACCGTTGACATTCCCTGGCAGTAGCCGACCTCCATGTTGTACATGCTGTAGGCGGCCAGCACCCGGAACAAACTTTGCTGCTTGACGCTGTATCGTTCGCGGTAGTTGATGTGATTGCGAAACTGCCTGTTGACGTCGAAATCGATCTGTCGGATGTCCGGGCTATATTGCCGGGCAAACTTTAGCATCTTATCGTACACACCCGCATTATCGCGTATCATTTGCTCTAGATTCAACATTTTGCTCCAAACCACACTACGCATTCGGTCCGGAACGCCCTTTAACACCCGCCGTTGCAGACGATCCTTTGTGGCCGTACTGGTCCAACTTTTCAACATTTTTAGCCATTTTTTGCACCGTTCCACCTCGACATGTTTCCGTCGGATTTCGTCCAGATCGTCGGTTGCTTGTTCTTCCTTTTCCGGATGAAGAAAACCATATCGGTCGGCTTGGGTATAAACTTTAAAGGCGGGGTCATCCCAAAAATCGATATCTATATCCTTTCGGCCGCGATCGTACCGTTTGAATATGGACTCCCTCTCGGCATTGGCCCTTTCGAGAAGCAATCTCTTGTTACTTATATCGTCCTCGGACATCATGCTGGCAAAGTGGCTCTGGCAAGTTTATAATCCTCTCGAGAATCCCGAATGTATGAAATTTGTTTCTATTCTACCTTCGAGTACAATCGTTGAACTTTGTTGTTCCGAAGAGAGTGTGCAACGGTACCTTTCCTAGCATTCTCGTTGACATGCTCTCGTTGGGCAAGTTACACAGAATCGGTCCACGACCTGAAAAGAAAAAAATAAAGCTTTATCATTACACGGTTTTAGGTTTTTCTTTTTTTTTTTTTGACAAAGGATAACGCTTAAACTCGTCGAAAACGGTGAAAGCTTTCTAAGTGAGTTTTCAAATAAGTTCCTCGTTTCCAATACACAGAACCCCTCGATATCAATATATGTATTCGCATGAACAGTAGAGTGCCCCAAATGACCCAACTTTTGAAAAAAAATTGCGCTGCGGGCTAAAATTGATCCTAGGCTTAGTACAAGATCTCAAGACAAATTTGGGACACACACGAAAGGGTCGCTCAATGAGTCTGAAGTTTGTTTGGTATTTTGAGACATTTTGTTCGGGAGGAACATAAAAATTCAATTTTTCATCAATAACTTTGGTTCCCTTCGGCCGATTTCTTTTGAATACGGTTTTCAATAACGCCTAAATTATGGCAAAAAGTAAAAAAAAAGTATTAGGCATCAAGAAATGGGCTAACTTTTTAAGAGTGATATTCACTATTGATTTGGCCCTGCGTCGAACATTTTGACGCATGAATACCACCCTTAAGTTAGCCCATTTTTGAAGCCTAATAAGTTTTTTATCTTAACTCGAATCAGAATGCAGTTTTCGAATGAAACAAAAAGAATTTAAGAAAAACCGTATTCAAAATAAACCAATGTTATTGATGAAAAACTGAATTTTCATGTTCCTCCCGAACAAAATGTCTCAAAATCCCATTCAAACTTCAGGCTCATTGAGCGACCCCTTCCTGTTATCCGATGTGGCCCAAATTTGGCCTGAGATCTTGTTCTAGGCCTAGGATCAATTTTAGCCTACAGCGCATAACATTTCACAAGTTTGAAATTTAGCATACAAATTTGGGGCAGTCTAAGTAACAGCCGCCTAAAACTTCGGTTGGCGCTACTCAGAAACTCTCTCTTTTATGACACAACAGTTTTCGGAAATTGCACCAGAGAGATGATGTAACACTTCTGACCTATAATTTTAAAAGAAACTGAAGTTTTTCATTGCCTCAGATAACTTAATCTCTTAAACTTATCTCTTTAACCTGCGCCCACAGAATGTTGAAGGTGTCCTGACCAAACCCTGCGGACTGTGAGGGATGCGGATTTGCAATATAAGTCACTTAAGCGACTCACGTTTACTTAACAGGTCGATGCAGAGATCTCTACGATCCATTCGTAAACGTAAGAAGTTTTTGTAACAGGCATTTTGGGAAAGATAAAACTCTGGAAGATGCTAGATCATCATTACGGGTGATCATTTCATCATTCACCTCACATGCTCTGATTGTTTCCTACTGAAACTCCTAGAACTGATCGTGAGGGTTTTCAAGATAATATGAAAAATTACGAAAACACCGGAATTAATAAAAAGATACACACTATTAATTTTTTGGTGTAAATTTATGTCAAAAAGGATGCACAAAAAAGAAGCATCACTTTTGACATAAAATTCCACTGGAAAATACAGAAACGCTTGAAGACATAAAATTTCCGGCATTCGACATAATATTACATCATCAATGATGTAAAGCGTAGCATCATTTATGACATAAATTTAGATCATTGATGATATAACACAGACTAATCTGTGGATATAATATTGCATCGTACATTCTAATATTTGAATAATTCTACTGCCGTTCTACGCAAGAATGTCCCATGTGACTTTTGGGTCATTTTCACTTTTTTGCTGAAAACTGCTTATTATGGTGTTATCTTTCGAATACAAACACAAAAAAGTATACTTTGTTCTGAACATCTACGAAATTTTCATCTAGGTGATTGTCTCTATGTTTATGTTTCTACGCAAGAATGTCCCACTGAGAAAAACTCTTCAAAAACCACTCGACTGTAGCATAATTCCTCAAACATCGCTTTAGTGACACATTGCACTGTAATGTTGAACGTTAAATGTATTTTTTTTTGTGAATGAAGGTCACAGGGATGGACAAGGGAGAGGGGGTTACTTCTGTGAAAGCTTTTTTTCCACTTCCGGTTTAGATCCATCATTTTGTCTTATTTCTGGTTCCTCATAATAAGCACATTTACGGATACTTATAGTATTTTTTGGCCTACGTTATCGAAGCTCTAGAATGTTTTATTCAAGTGAGCTCGATCATCCCGGCTAATATGGTTACGGCAATGCTTCCGGCATCCACAGGAAAACAATTAATCGATGCGCAATATTGCGCTTCCGCATAGAATCTTCCTCGACTATTTCTTTCATAGTTCTAAAAAAAAGTTTAAAAAAAAACTTGAATCGGATTCATTCGGATCATCCTTAAACTTAGAAAAACATTTTAAGAACCGTTCTGATCCAATTCTGATTTCTGTGTCATTGAATCCGAGGAAATCGTCATTACTGTCTGTCACTGTTCTCTAAACTTGACTCCAAACCGTAAATCTTCAGTATCAATAATGCACTCATCTTATCTATAGTTTTGAACGCTCAATTATATTTTTTTTCCGGAACACTTTAAAATTCTTCCCGTTCCCGCACAATAACAAAGAAGAAAAAAGAGCTCGTGTGACAGTTCTTCCATAGAAACAAAAAAACACACGCTCATATTCTACGCAAAAGTGTCACACGAAGCGTTTTTGACGATTATCCTCTGCTTTGAGCAAAAAAAATCAAAAAGTAAGTATAGATTCCTATGTAAATTGACCAACTACAAAAACAATATGCATGAAAGGTGCGGAAGAGCTATAAATTTAACGAAAATCCGAAAAACAGATCAAAATTTCAATCGCGTTTTTCTCGCTTGCTCGTTTTTCCACATGGGACAATCTTGCTTAGAAGGGCAGTCTACACACAAAATTTTCGAGGCCGAAAATTAGCAAAATTTTGCTCAAATTTGACCAGCTAGAAAGTTAGCAATCAATTTAGCAATTTTTTTCTACTAAAATTTTAGCAAAATAGCAAAATGTGTCCTGACTGAATGTTTACTAATTTTCAAGCAAACAAAAACCTTTGTTTGCTAACATTTTAGCAAAATTTATTTTTCTAACGTTTGCTAGAATTTGAGTAAAATCCAAAATAAAATTATTTGCAATGGAAAGGTTTTCAAATATTAAAAAGTGAGATTTGATTTTTTTTATCTTCTCTTTTATTTTTGTTCACATCACTCCGCGAGTTTCGAAAAGTGTATTCCATCATCGCGTTCTTGAAGCTTTTACTATACATCTCCACCAATGAAATCTGAAAAACAGAAATAATTTAGTTTAGTGCATTTCATATTAGGATCTTATAGAATAGAAATAAAACTATAATAGGTAGACAGTCTATTTTTTTTTGCTAGCTGATAGTTAGAAACACTGACCAACAACAGGTAAACCACACCACCCGGCGGAACCACTACTGCTGCTTCTGGGTTCGGTATTGCGCTTCACACTTTTCTCCTCCTTCTGGTTATCGTGTACCGGTATGTGCAGCGTTAGGATTCCGCGATTTTCCACTGATTACCGAACCGGTAACCGTTCCGCTGGAGGGAGAATGCGGCTACTTCTGCAGCATTCCCTAACACGAGCTGCTGTTGATCCTGGAAAAGTTCGGAAACCTGGTTAGTCGATGCCGGTTTGAGGATTGGAAAGCTTAATATTTCTGTTATTTTTTCCTTTTAACCACTATTTTATGTACTACTTACCAAATTCAAATTCAAATTAAACGACGAAAAACCGAGGAGCGGAACAAAAATCTTTTTACCAGCGCGCGGTGCAAAACAAAAACAAGAATAATCTGACAGGTTCCCTGTGTCGCCTTTCTAAAATTTGAGCACATAAAGAACGCGGTTTGAGCACAGGCTAAAAGTTTGAGTCCATGCTACTTCAAATGCTTAAATTAGTAGTAAATTGATTATTTTTACTCAAATTGAGCAAAAGTCATGACAATTTGGGAAAGTGCTAACTCAACAGTAAAAAAAAAATTTTGCTAACGGAAAGTAACAGCTCATTTTTGCTAAGTGGAGCCTCGAAAGTTTTGTGTGTACTAAATCAAAGCAATCGAAAATTTGCTTTTAATTTAACCACAGTACATATAAGAAAAGTTCAGATATCGGCATTTCGATAGCAACTTAGAGCAAGTTCACTGGTGTTGGGAAAAAGTGGTAGAAATTTTGACATTTTAAAAATTTTACCATGCACAAATGTTTTCAAGATCTTGGGGCGTTGTATTTTTCTACAACACTGTTTCTATTTCAGCCGTATGTGATAGAAATATTGCTATTTTTGCATCACAGCATTAGACTGAGTCGATTTGGGGTCATTTTGGAATTTCTCAAACCCTGGGGTCTAAAAAGCTTCGTCTTGGTCCAAAACTCATCCATGATTTTTTGCAAAATTTTAAAGTAACATTTACATGAGTAAATTTGAACTTTTAGGTTTGTATGGGAAAATTGAATATTTTGTACTGAAAAATCAACATCAATTTTGTTTCGTCTGTGGAACCGAGCCAGCATATGGTGTTTATGCTAATTTATAAATTTCCTAAAGGAAATTTTCCGCTGAACAACTTTGTCGAAGATCGTAACTTCGTATCTTATTAGGCAAAAAAGTTATTAGCTGTTCAACAGGGGTATGTCTTTTCGCATTGATTAATAATAAATTCTTTTGACATCACTGCTTGAGCCTCGCGAAGTGTTGCATGAAAAGTAGTCATGAAAATACAACACGTGTTGTAAAAAAACTAGAAGGCCACAGATCTTGAAAATGTTTTTGCATGGCAAAATTTTCAAAATGTGCCGTAAGTGTCAAAATTTCTACCACTTTTTCCCAACACCAGTGAACTTGCTCTAATGCTCTAATGGTGAAAATAACCCTACAAAGGAAATGAAAATCAGTTGACAAAATGGATGCCATGACCAGTGTGCTAAATATTCGTTTCAATCATTGAAAGCCAAAAGCAACACAAGCTAAAAGCCGCGCAACACTTATTCCTGTCACAATGAAGCTTTTCGACTTTCAAGCTCACATGAAGCCATCATTGCTGTCAGTCTTTTCCAATTGAACGAATACTAGCCCGGCTTTCAGTCCAATAGGAATGAAAGCTGGCAACCGCCTTTCAATTTTCGATGACTGTGCGCGCTGTTCATATTCATATTAATTTGAAAGGCTGACATTTTCAGTAATGAAGGATTAAAACAGCGCCAAGGAAGGCTTGAATACAGCAACAACAACAAACACTACTGTGTGCGGCGGCGGTGTGAAGGACATGATGCGATGTATGCCAATTCGATTGCACACAAGATTGTTTTGATGTGTGTTGCTTTCAGTGATTATCTTATGGAATGAAGGATTGTTTTGGGATACATATACATACGTTTATCTTTTCAATTCTAGTTATATTTCATAAGTTGAGTGAAGATTGAGCTTTGACTGTGGAAATTTTGAACACTGGCCATGACTTTTGGTTCGCGGTAATAAAAACGAAAGTTGTATGGGAGTGTCCCTTTTTGAGGTAGGAGGGGCCCGAAGCTATTACTTCGACCTTTCTCATGTTCAATTACATCACTATACCAGGGGTGAGCAACCTTTTCAACCTACGGGCCAATTTAAATATGAAATCTTGTCTGCGGGCCGCACTTAAAATAACAATGTTATTTTCAAAATAATAAGTAGAGTAATTTGGCGAAAACAAATCTGAAAAAGGGAAAGCTAAAACGAATTCACGTGTTTAAATAAAAATTTAACACCATTTTTTAAATACCAGATATTGAAAAGGTACTTCCCTAAATCTTTGTTATTTTTTAATTCTATCTATATTTTTATAGTACTTTTTGGCGAACAATTGTTTTCACAAAATTCTCGATAAAACGATGGTACTTCTCGTCATCACTTCCATTTAAAAGTATTCTGGAGCTTACCACAGTGATAACTAAGAGTATGAAAAATACATATTCATTGAAATCACCGTCTTCTTAGCGTTGGATGTTGAATCGCTAATTGACTTTCTGTAATATTTTTTCCGCAATTAACATTTGTCTCTGAGCCTAGATTTCATTCCTACAAACGGTAAAACCCCGTTTTGAAGTTTTGCATTGGATCATTGCATTGAGATGTTAAGCAAAGTTGTCAAAATCACTGAAAAATGATCCATTTCACATATTTTCAAGCAACTATCTTCAAAACTACATTCCTGATTCTAGAATTTTTATCCAGATTTTTATAATTTTCAATCTCATTTGGATATCATTGGGATAAGATTTCTAATGCTAAATAACTTTGTTATTGTGGAATGCAAATTATAAGTAAAATAACTCAATTTTCCGATGTTTATACACATAACACACGACGTAAGCACAAATCATAGAAAAATGACTGTTATCGATGTTTGTTTGACATTTTCTTTCAAATTTCTGAAAAAAGCATCACGGAAATCGCTAAAGACCTTTTGGGTCGAATCACAGAATTTCAGATATTGTTTTCATCAATTTTTGTCGGTAACGTTGCTGGCTGATTCAGGTTGATAAAAAATCTAAATTCGTTCACACTATTAACCTTTCATAATTTTCGACAATATTGAGAAATAAAAAACATTTCGCAAATTTTTAGTTTAGATTTTTTTTTTCTAGTATTTGAATGCTAACAAAACAAGCCTTTTTGCTGAATTGGATAGGATGATTTTAAAAAAAAATATCTGCTGAGCATATTTTTTATCACACGACACTTTTTTTGTTTGAAACGAAAATAATGACTTGACTAACGGACTTCAAAATTTATTTGATCTTCATTTGATATAGCTCCCTATTTTTGGCTGCCCTTCCGACTCACTTTAATTGATTTTGCTTTTCAAATTGGTAGGAGTTAAATTATTAGGAAAAATGAATCCTGATTAAAAAAAAAACTCCAATATGGGGCCGTTCACATACCACGTGGACAACTTAGGGGGGGGGAGGGGGTATGGAAATGTCCATGCTTGTCCACGGAGACGGGGGTAGGGGTGTGGGTCATGTCCACGTGGACATACTTACTTTCAAAATATTTTCTAAGGGTGAATAAACTATAAGATGTTTAAATCAAATTCATTAAAAGGCATACTTTTTCAGTTTAAGTTTAAACAATAAATAGCTACTTGAAAGCAAGTGATGAATATGAAAATTAAGAAATTTAAAAAAAAAATTATATCAGGAAATTCTTGTTCGGTTTTACAAAATCAGCCATTTATAGGTGTGGCGACGTAAACCATCTTACCCTCACATCATCATTTTATCACAATCATTACCATTCCATCATCATTCACCGTCATTCATCATCATCAGCCAATCACCACTAACACTACAAACTAGTTCCTGAACATTCCATCAGTCAGTCCAGTCGAGATCCTTCTAGAACCAAACACACGCATGCAGTAATAACAACAACAACAGCCACGCAATTGATGCCAGCAGACAATAAAGCATTTCCCGACTTGTCAACCGAACAGCTGATTTCTCATGTTTACAATTTTCGGCACCTGGTGGTAGGGTAAAAAAAACAACAACACTACGCATGTTCAATGGCGGGATAGTAACGAAACTAAATTGGGGGTGCAAATGTTATGCATAACCATGGTAATGCAAAATTCTTAATTTTTTAAACTACCTAATATTAAATAATTGTAGACATGAAATACTTTGAAGATAATGTTGATGTTATGAAATGTTAATTTGAAAAAATAATTTCTTTTGAAGAAATAATTGAACAGTGCAAATCTCTGAAGTTCAAAATGGCGACCGGTTGGTGTTAACATTTTTCAAAACAAAAACAAAAAGCTACCCTACCATCATCTGTCTCAGGAAATGCTCTATAGCCGGTAAACCAACAATAGCAACAACAAACGATAGCACCGGCAAACAACCAATAGCGTTCTCGCATTCGCTCACTCACACACACACACACACACATATCTATAGCTATAAATATCTGATCATTTGTAAATAGTAAGTTAGTAATAAAGTGACCATTATACAGTGAACACGTATCTTTTCTATCCCGTGAAACCGAATCCCTCTTCGGGCGGAAACCTCCATATAGGTATTTTAAATAAAAACCTTTTCAAATGTGTCCACGTGGACATCCAGGGAGGGGGGTAGGGGTTAGCCAAATGCCCACGCTTGTCCACGGAGGGGGAGGAGGGGGTCAAAAATCTCATTTTTCTGTCCACGTGGTATCTGAACGGCCCCTATTACGTTATGCCAGTAATCAATAGTGCATTTATGCCTTCAACAGAACGTAATAAATGCTTGAAATTTCAGAAAAAAAGTAAATTATCTGAATGATTGTAGCGCAAATGCAAAAAAGTGCATATTTGATCATATTGAATTAATTTTTCCAACAATCCATTGCAGAAAAAAGATAAGGAATAACAATTTGAAAAAAGCTTCGCGGGCCGCACAAAGAGATCTCGCGGGTTGCTCATCCCTGCACTATACCAAATTTCAAGCCGATCGGTTAAGCGGTGTGGATTTGTGTAAGTGGCATATCTCTTTATCTCACTCATCTTTAGGGCTGTCCCAACGGTAGATGAAAAACACGGTTTTCGACCATGCTAAAACAGTCCGGCTGGCACCGGTGGCGTAAATTGCTGTTTTAGCACAGTTATCGATTTCAAAATTCCCAAATGGTGTTAAATTAAATGCAAAGACTCAATGGAGAGAGATATTTTACTCATCAAAGTCAGTAAAGATTTAAATGCTATTATAAATCCTGAAATTTCATCTTTAAATGTTTAGATAACAATGGATGCTGATTAAATTTTTAAAAATATATTATTTAAAGAAAACAAAAAAAAAATCATTTAAATCTAATACAATTAGAAGCTAAGGCTATGATCATTTAGTATCCGGGCACTTTATTTCGGTGATATCTATGTTATTAGAGCTCGGATATGCAAAACTTTAGTAGCGTTGTGTTGGTTATTAAAAGGACTATCTTGCCTATTTTTGATAGATTTTTAAGTTAATATGTGTTTGAGATATTTACGACGCAAAAAAAATGGTAAAAAAAAATTTTGCACAAATTTGCTCCCGCCTCAAAAATTCTTCATTGTTGATTTGAAAGCTTATGAACTGTTGATTTTTTTTCTAATTTTTTTTTCGGATTAAATGGTTCAGAAGTATAAGGAGCCACTCTAGGATGCTCACGAAGTTCAAACCAAGCATCTTAGTGGAACCCTTGATCTTAAATATGGTAAAAAGTCTATGGTTATTGGGGATAACTGAATGCAGACTTCTTAAATAATGCAAAAAATCCATTTCCGGCAGGCAAAAAGTGTTGCCTGACAAGTAGAAACCAAGTAAATAACGAAAAATGATCAGTTCCAAAGATTGCAATCTGTGCATCCGGTTTTTACGCAATGTGACAGATGTGTTCTGATGGACAAAAAAATGTAAATGGTGATACGGTCAAAATTTGGTCAATATCAACTTGACGTATTTCTTTCAATTTTGCATTTAAAAAACCTGAACACCCCTCATTTCGAAGGTGTGTGTGTAGAATGTTGCTCCTACTTTGATTTTGGAATTCACTCTTCAGTTGTCAAAATGCCGTCCAAGGAAGAAGAGCAGCGTATCAAAATTTTGCTCGCGCATCGCGAAAATCCGAGCTACTCGCACGCAAAGCTGGCAAAATCGCTAAAAGTTGCCAAATCAACCGTTACAAATGTAATGAAAGTGTTTGGGGAACGTTTGTCGACAGCCAGGAAGTCTGGATCGGGAGGAAATCGAAAACCCGAAGCCGCTGAGACGACAAAGAGAGTTGCCGGTAGTTTCAAGCGAAATCTTAACCTCTCTCTCCGAGATGCCGCAAATAAGCTGGGTCTACAACCGTGCATCGAGCCAAAAAACGAACCGGACTATCGACTTACAAGAAGGTAGTGACTCCAAATCGCGATGATAAACAAAATACGACGGCCAAAGCTCGATCCCGGAGGCTGTACACGACGATGCTGACGAAGTTTGACTGCGTGGTAATGGACGACGAAACCTACGTCAAAGCCGACTACAAGCAGCTTCCGGGACAGGAGTTTTAGGCTGATGTCATGCTGAAGCAAATAGCAACGCAACCTTCAACGCAACGTTCACACGACAAACCAGCTCTCATTTGATCTCCATGGAAAAAGCGCAGACCTGTCATACTGGTCGCTTTGTAAAGCGCGACCAATCTGATGCCAGTGTGTTTTGTAGCGCGACTAGTAAGAAATCCAATGGGAATATTGTTTTTTCTCGATTTGAAGCAGTGATTCCAGGTTTTAAGCACAATAGTACGAAGATCTGTCCGAACTTGTGGTAATAAACTAAAAAATATCTTAATCGGCGAGAAAATTTGCATGAATTCTTAGTTCCGGCAAAAAAAACAAGGAATTTTGTCGGTTCAAATTTCGGCATTCTTGCAATCCGGGTCGTGATTTGATGAGTTTTTGATGGCTCCCAAAAGAAAGGAGACGATTCAAAGCATTATCAGATGTAGAGAAGTGATGATTTGTAGGGAATTTCAAAGCGACAGGTCGCGCCAGCATGACATACCAATGCGTTGCAACGCTTTCTTATTGGAACGTTGCGTTGTGTTGCGTTGCTAGTTGCTTCAGCATGAAATCAGCCTCATCCTCGATAAGCGACTGGAATTCAAGACACATACAAACTACGTAGTCAACAAAGCATCCAGAAGTCTTGGTTTCATTTTTAGAGTAGCGAAGGACTCCAAGGACGTGTATTGCCCGAAAACCCTATAATGCAGCATTGTTCGTTCCATTCTTTAATACGCATCTGCCGTCTGGTGCCCCTACTACCAGAACGGCGCTGAACGTCTCGAGGCTATCCAGCGGGGCTATTTACGATACGCCCTTAGGCATCTGAACTGGCAAGACCCTTTCCGCTTACCAAGCTACGAAAATCGATGCCGCCTTATAGACATTGACACTCTCCAAGCCCGCAGACATGCAACCCGTGCATCTTTCGTTGCTGATCTCTTGACATCGCGAATCGACTGTTCCACTTTACTGGAAGCTATTCCACTAAGTGTGCGACCCCGTGGTCTTAGAAATCAGGATCTTCAATTGTATGTTCCCATTCGAATGAACAATTATGGTTGCAAACAGCGCCCTCATCGGTGCAATGAAATCGTTCAACCGCTTTTCCGAGCATTTTGACTTCTACGATTCGAGGGAAGTTTTCTGAAGAAAAGTTCTAAGTACGTTGAGGAACCCGTAGCTAGACCTAAGTGTTTTGTTTTAATTTAATTTTAATTTTAAGTCATTATTTGGATCTATATGTGACCTGTTGATCAGAATAAATAAATAAATAAATAAATAAATTATTTCATGACAAACACGCATTCGTCATCTATACCAAAATAAGGTGATTCCGTGCACCCATGGTGAAAAAAATATTTCCATTTTATAACAAAATTATTATATAACAAGTAACAAGATAATATCAAAGGAAAAAAAATCAAAATAATATGTAATAAAAAATATCCCCTTTACTAGTCATTCTGGCTGGTCACGGTCCAAATAGGTATATTCAATTTGCCGGTCCTTCTAGCTTCTAGTGTTAAGAAAAACCGTAGGGGACAGTGGGGATACCTGATTCCCTTTTCTTATTTTCACCATATTTTTTTGGAACACTCTTTTACATTTTCTGACAGCGCGTAACTTTAAGTTTCTATGCTCCTAAAATTAGAACGATACTTGAACCCGCAGATGAACTAGATACATTTTCGTGGGAGTAAAAAAATTGCGATATTTTTAAAGCTAAGGGATACTTGATCCTTTATCCAGAAAGCCCTAATCCATGGAAAAAAATCAAACAAAACCCTGTTAAATGACTTTTTTGGTCATGTGTGTTCTCATTTAACAATCTATAATTGTCGAAAAAAAAATTCTATAGCTTAATCTCAACCCTTATGACATTGCATACTTACGAGCGCAATTTTTTATAAACAAGAGAAAATCAATTATTTTAGCCCTTTTCTTCAGACAATTGATGGATGAATATTAGTTATTGGATAAATATTAGTAATCTCGTAATCAGCAATGACCACGATCCACTGAGAAGAAAAATATACCGGGATCATTTGTACCCAAATATTAGGGATCAATTGTACCCAAAATCAACATTTTAGAAAACTTTTTTTGAAAAAAGTTGGGAGTTTTCCATCGCTTTGAAAATATTGTATTTTAAAGTTCATTTTACACTCGAGAGATTGATTTATTGGAATAAATATTTTTGTTATAATTTTTCCATGTTGGGAACATTTTAAAATCATGAAAAAAGATCTTCAAGTCACATTTTGTGAAACTTTTCAAACAAAGTACAATAACCCAAAAACTTATTTTGTTAAAATTTTTTTAGCTTCAACCATTGCTGTTTTGTTCCATTTGGCACATTTTTTTAGATATGATCTTTCTACGACATTCCAGTTTGGAGATATAGCTAAGGAATCAAGTATCCCTGAAATGATGAAAAATTGGGTTTTCATGTTTTTCCCGAACAAAATGTCTCAAAATCCCATACAAACTTCAGTCAGGCTCGTTGTGCGATCCTTCCCGTAATCCGATCTGGCCCAAATTTGGCATGAGATCTTGTACTAGGCCTACAGGATAAATTTTAGCCTACACTGCTGAATAGAGTATTCTTTAATCAATGAACCGTCCAAATTGTTTAAATGACCCTGAAATTTTTTAAAAAGAACATTGGGAAGTTAACGTAATTTGGCACATTTTCGCAACTTTAGATTTTCAAAA